>NW_004524738.1:5415315-5419187 GCF_000260255.1 Octodon degus
TTGTGTATCTTGTTAAGATTTTATTTAAATTTCTTGTGTGGAATGTTCATTTTTCTTGTAATTGTGGTATGATAAGTTGACTAAATTCAGAAATTTTAAAACTTTATATGTTTATTGCCTTTCTACTTTGAGAATTCTAGTTATATGAATATAAGTTTCTTGGTTTTCACACAGTGAACTATTATGACTGATCTGTAAATTCTTTCTTCATTTTTATGTTGGACAATTTTTATTGTTATAGTCATTTATGTTTGTAAAGAATTTATTTTCAATTTGCAATCTATTAAAAAATTTAAAAAAAAAGTTCTGAACAAAAAACAAAAAAAGAACCTGGGACCAAAAGGGAATAGTACATACTAAACTAAGAACACACTTCTCTACCTTCATTTTGAAGTTTCAGGCCTTCAAAGTGAGGACTTCTCAGAGAGTCTGCTTCTTGGAGCAGACTGTTCAAGAAATACAGTCAGATTCTAATTCATGTGCAAAGAATGTACTTAGGAAGGGCTCCCAGAAACTAATAGATCTCATAGCCAGGACCCAAGAAAAGGAAGAGAGATGTGCTAAGAAGATATATTTATAAAGATGCTGGCCCGCTGCCTTCAGTTTGGAGTTCACATCTCATCATAGATTGCCTTAGATGCTTCACATGGGACTATAGGACTGAATGTTTTCCTTAATGAATTTTGGACTTGCTTTGATCCATTCTTTTCTATCACTCCTTTTGTACCACCAGGAATGGTAAAGTTTATATGCAGCATTGCGCATTGGAAGTGTTCACTTTTCTTTTTATTTATACAGGAATTTATAGCTAGGAGTTACTTTAAATCTCAGAGGCGACTTTGGACTTAGATTTTCCAGCAGTGTTGGAACTGTTAGGACTTTAGGAGCTCATAGGGGTGGACTTAATATGTTTTGACTAAAGGAATATACATGAGTCCGTGGGTGCAATGGAACAGTGCGATGGTTTGTATCTAAATATCCCCATAAAGCCTCATGCAGTTTTAGGTGGGGCATTTTTGGAGATGGCTGTATCTAGTGTATGAGTGGTTCATGGTGCCGTGCTAGGATTATGGGTGCTGAGATAAAGGGTGGGTTATTGTTGGGTTAGTGCACTGATTGTTTTGTTTGTCACTGCCCTAATCCAGCTAGACTGGATACAAATATCAGATCTATCGCCTTAAATATTCATCCTTTTCTTATATGACACACCCAATATTTAAAACAGGGAATAAAAGACGTATAATGCAAAACAGGGAGATGGGTATTTTGCAAATGAAAAGAGGACCAACAGATGGAGGAAAGGGGAAGGCAAGAAATGGGACAGGAAAAGAATTAAAATGTGTTATATACATGGATGCACTCTATGTAATGAGTGTATTCATTATGTACTATAATTTGTTTTAAAAAATGAGAAATGATGGAGCTGATTATAATACAGATGTATTTGAGTTCATTTCTGTTTTGCTGATTGAAAACCAGTGTGTAAGGGCTGGGGAGATGGCTAAGTGGAATAAGTGCTTCCTTGGCAAGCGCTAAGGGCCTAAGTTCAATTCCAGGTTCCACAAAAACAAAACAAAACAAAACAAAACAAAACAAAACAAAACACCCGGCCCCTGTGCCTGCTTGCAGGTGCTTTAATTCACTGAGCTATTTGGTTGGTCCTTCATATTTGGGGCCGGGGAGATGGCTCAGTGGAATAAGCACTTTGCTGGCAAGCACAAGGGCCTGAGTTCAAACCCCAGTTCTGTCAACCCCCCCCAAAAAATAACCCCCCAAAACCAGTGTGTAATAAAGTACAAGGGACTGATACATTTTACAGTATGCCAAGATACAGGTAACATGGGAGAAGAACCAGGTATATAGGAATTTGAATTTTTAATATTGTACCAATCTTCAAACACGAAGGCTGAGATTCTGCTTTACCAACTACAAATATCATAACTCAAGACTTTGCTATGTAATGATATAGGTAATTACTCAGTCGAACAAGTGAAAATTAGACTTTAAATGAATAATAAAATCACACAGTTCAAATGGATGACTGGAATTAGCAATTTTAGATTTTTTTGTGATATTTTGCTGTGTAATACCAGATGTGCCATAAATTTTCTATATCTTCTTTCAGGTTATATGTTCAAGATGTGATTCTATATAAGAGAGAACCAATTTCTAGGTGAACAAATGACTTTCATGAGTATTATACTGTGTGCATATATATTAAAATCCAGAAATTAAATCCATTAAGATAAAGACAGTGATAGGAGTGAGGAAGAAGACATAAAGGCTTCACTGAAGAATTCTCAGGGCTTGCCCAGTTATTATTCTTTTTTAATTTTTTAAAGAGAGTATAAAGTAGTACTGAAACAGAAAATTTACAAATGATACAGAATTTCACTTAAAAGTAATACGAATTTCACAGTATTGTTCTAATGCAGTGTCATTTTCTAATTACTTGTTCCTATTATCAGATATATGCATGCAAAACTAGAAGAAAGAAAAATGGAAGGAACAATCTGCAGGGCAATCAGCACATGATGTGCAAAACATGTAAGTAATTAATAAGAGTAAAAGGACATGTAATTGAAAAAAAGGACACAAAACAAATTAAGCATGAACTTCCTCTTTCCATAGACCAGCAGAAATCCACAGTACGGTTATCCAAACCATCCCCCTGACGAAGATAGATGTATCTCTTTTCCCCCACTCCCTCTCATGTCCTTCTCTTCATCTCAGTAATTCCTTCTTTTTGAATAGGTTCATTCCCTTTTTCCAGTATCTACTGTACCTTCAGATTTTGTTTTCTCTTTCAAAGCCCAGTCATTTATTAAGTATTCACATGGCACGCATAGCTCTTTCTACCCTGTTGTCCGTTGCCTAAGCCCCACCAAACACATCTGCACGCATGCTAGTAACTGGCTAATACATACAACTTTTTCAGAGGGAGGAGTGATGTGAGTTGATGATGTAGATAGTGATTGTTGGAGAGTCATAGGTGACAGCATATTCAGATTGTAGAACATTACCTCTATCTGTGAACCTTAGGCAAGTAACTTGTACACTGTAGCAATTAGTCACTCTTTTCCACTTGATTGGCTCGTGAAATGTACAGGAGATTAGTGAACACAGTGTTGGTGTTCCCAGGTAAGCCAAGGGGCCTGATCATAGAACTTCTTTCTGGTCCCTGGTTCTTTATCTCTGGTTCATCCCCTGTCCTCTGTCATGCTTCATAGTAACTATGAAATAAGCAATGTTCCTCTCCATATTTTTCCACTGCAATATTTCTGTTATATATCCAGCTGATCCTGGGCAGAAATCTCTGAAACAATTGGCCAAAATAAACCAATACCTTCCTTTCAATTGCATGTTGCACATTTTGTTTCCCCCGGAGAAATTCAGGCAATATAGAATATTGGTACTTAGCAGTATGGTTGCTGTTGTGACGATGCTTGGCCATGTTCTTCTGTACCTTTTGAAGTACAAAGCTTGTGGGAAGAGACTGGAAATGCCCAGTCTCAATTGCCATCTCAGCACACCCCAGCAGTGGGGCCGGCTTGACAGGCCTAGGGATCGAATCCCCAGGTCCTGCACCTGTTTACAGGTGCTTTAATCCGCTGAGCTATTTGGCCGGCCCTGCACTTCTATTTTGTTTATTTTTTAATTTTTTTTCAAAGTTTTATTGATAAACAGATAGCAATGAGACAGTTTCAAATCAAATTGGAAGTACAGTTTCAACAAATAATACACTGCATATATTCTTCTTAGTGGTTAATAGGATCACAAGTCCGCATCTTAGATGCGGACTTGTGATCCTATTTACAAACACCATTAGAACAAATCATTCTATTCATTAAGAGAATGTTACTATATATCTA
>NW_004524738.1:5420597-5422330 GCF_000260255.1 Octodon degus
TTAAGTTTCCTAAAGTAATTGTGAAGCCACAAAATGTACATGGAGAAAATAATAAAACGTGAAATGTCATGGAGAAGGCTGCATTTTCCTTCTTCACTTTTGAAGCTTATCTTCTAAATCAAAATCTTAATGTGGAAGTTTTAGGTAAACAATTATGCAGAGTACAGACAATAATCTTAAAATGATATTTATAGCAACCCTCCTATTCTAATAATGCTTACTGAAATTGTTGAGACTTCTTAACACTTAGGTCAGATCAGGAGCTTAACAAACTTTTCTCAAGATCACTTGCAAGGGCCAATTTGCAAATCTTTAAAAAAGTAAAACACCCACGCACTATCGTTTGTATAACATAATGATTTAAACTTTTTAAATTTATTTCTTCATATTCTGAAAAGACTTAAAGTTTAGCATATCAATACTTGATGGAAAAGAATCTGTTCCATGTTTTACCCAAGATGTTTGATATTCAGACAGATAGTAAGGTTAAGCTCAACTGCCTATGTTGTAGGGTAATAATAATAATAAGCTTCTCTTCTGGAGGGTTAACAACTTAATTTTGCAGACCAAAAATTAGAGAAAAAGAAGGGATGCGAGGACAGCTGACATTTTGGCCCTAGCCTTTCAAGGTCAATGAAGACTCATGACATAGGAGAACCTGTACTGTAACATCATGTAACTCAGTTGTGCTCCAAATTTTCTGATCAAAGAGATTATGGGGCTACAGAGAAAAGTAATTGATGATGTAGAGTGTGCCGACGGAGAATCACATGGAGAGAAAACCCTCTCTCAGGCTTTCACAGAGAGCACATTAGCCAAGCAATGACCATGACTCATCCACATGGCTGACACTGACAAAGGTTCTACAATCTGAGGTACAGGATCTCAGGATAAATCCTGCAGGGATTTGACTGACTTTATTAGATACAAAAGTTGCACTTCTTGTTATATAGGTCTTGCTTTATCTTGGTCTTAACCATCCAGCAGAAAAGTATAAACACGAAGTATAAAAAGTAAAGCCATGTTAATATTCTGAGCAGTAAAAGGCTCAAATCGACAGCTCCTGACATTTCCAGTCTTGCGGAGGGCCCACTGCTATTGTGGACTAGTGGACTATGTTTGACTATTTTGCTGAATTCACACACCTACAATATTTGGAGGACGGTGGAGTACCCTTTGGATGACATAATAAAATGCTTTAATTAGAGGAGATATGTGAATTATTGATAACAGCTTGTGAAGGTATATCCGATAAGCAGTGATTTCTTTAAGTTTTTAAAAGAGATGCACAAATAAAAGATTACAGTGTCCCAAAAGTTCCACCACTGGCCAGTGAGGGAGACAAGAAATCTCTAAATAGAAAGCTTCTTAGTTTATTTAGTGTAAGCTTACAATGATACACGATTACTCTTCACAATTCAGACATAGTTTCTGATACAAAACACGGGGAATAAGTACAACCCCTTAATTTGCTCAAGAAAGATAATTTGCACATAGTTTGTTGTGTATGCGTGATTGTGTGTGTCCGTGTGCTGAGGATTAATTTCACAGTCTCTGCACTAAGTTACATACAGTCCTTTTCAACTTTTATTTTTTTTATTTGACACAGGATTTGCCTCTCACTACATTGCCTGGCCTGAGTTGAAACTTTCCATTTCTTCTGCTCAGCCTCTCCAGTGTGTGAGTTACAGATTTGTAATGTAATGTCAAGTAAAGTTATCAAGTTTTAAGCC
>NW_004524738.1:5422764-5423667 GCF_000260255.1 Octodon degus
ATATTCTAATGGCATCCACTTATATATGAAGGCTTTGAGTTTATTATTCCTTAGAGCTGAATTATGTTCCATTGTATAAAAATACCACATCTTTTCACTCATTCCACAGGTGATGGGCATTTTGGTTGCTTCCAAGATTTGGCTATCACAAATTGTGCTGCTGCTATAAACATAGATGCACATATATCACTAAGATATGATATATTTAGTTATTTTGGGAAAATTCCAAGTAGGAGGATAGTGGGTTTGAATGGGATTTCTAAGGAGTCTCTCATTTGGGAGCCAATTATATGTACTTTAAGTTAAAGATCTGGAGGAGAAAAAGGGGTTGTATGATTTTAAACATATAGAGGAGGAACTGGAAGACCACTAGCCAGTTGAATCAACTGTATTAATCATACCCACTAATATTCTAGTAATGTTTCCAAATCAGTAACAAATCAATTTGTGTTTAATGTTCTGAACCTCCTAGTTTATGTCAGTGAATATTTTTCTCTCAGAACATCTGAATTAAAATGAGGGCAGTTCTAGGAGATAATACCCTTTCCCACATCTTGGTGTGTTGTCCTTAAATATTTCTAACACAAAAATTTAGTGAAAATAATGTAATGATACAAAGTAGTTCAAAAAGAGAAAGGAGGGAAGGAAGAAAACAGGGAGGGACAGAGAAATACAGTAAGTAAGAGGGACAGACAGAGTTTTAAGATGAAATAAAACAGGTAAAGGAAAAACTAGATGCATAAAAAGTTGGAGTAAACATAAAATGAATAAACAAAATAAATAATATGAAGAGAATGATAAAAACAGAAGAATGATGAAGAAGTAGAACTTTCAGTCACTGGTGTCTTGATTTCTTCTCTAGGCTATTGTTTATCATCCAAACAGAAAATCTATGCCAACCAT
>NW_004524738.1:5432692-5444578 GCF_000260255.1 Octodon degus
ATCTTTTTATGAAAGAAATACAGACATCCATAGATATAAATTATTTTAAAGGTACAAATAGATGTATTTTCTTATTAAAAGAAAGAGGAAATGTTAACACAACAACAAAATGGAATATAAGAGTAGACTAGGTTCATGAACAAGTTCTGCCACTTCCAAAGTAGGTAAATGTAGGCAATTTGTTTAAGTTTTTGTCTCAGTTCTCTCATGTGTAAAATGGTACAATAGTTATATGTATATCACTGTGTTTTTGTGAAATTCTAATTTAAATCTTTTAGAACAATCAATATGTTATCTTAGAAAGTCTGGCTTAAACGATGGTCTAAATTAGTTGAAGAGTTGATGTTGATAATGAAGATGATGACAGTGATGATGAATTTGAAGTTGGTAATTGTGGTTATAATTCTGTTGGTATTTGCAACACAATATGAAGAACAATAAGAGCAAACAAAAATGCACTCTGAAATAGAGTAAGTCCTTGACACTGGGGTACAACAAAGAGAGGGGCAAAAGGTGGACAGGAGAGAGAAAAAGTCCTGTTTAATCATTGCATTAGTTGTCTACCCATCATTGCAACATACCAGAAATAACTAACAAACAGGAGAGGGCCCAATGTCCCAGTAGCAGCGCCCACACAATTGCACATTCAACACACAGACCTATGCAGGGCACTCAAAGTAGAAAATGAAGCAGTTGGAGGAAACTATTGTATGAATTATGCTTTCTTCCATGCCAGAGAAAGGGAACGATCATTGCTTCATAGTGGAAAATGTGTATTATTCAAGTGAAAGCTCAACAATAATTTATTAAGTGAATGAAATAAATACAGGCACTACTACTTCTATGACATCAGAGGAAATAAATAAAACAAAATAAAATGAATGTAATGACCTTTTCATCCAAAGCAAACAAAAAGCCAAAACAAATCAGGATTAGCAATAGAACAGAGATCAAATACATCTTTATAAAGTAAGTGGAGGAACAAGAATAGAATTTCCACATAAGAAAGTCATTCACAGTGCTTATAGAAGAGCTTAATGGGTAATTTGTCTTACAGAACCCAAGAAAAATGTCACAGAAGACCATGACTGGCTTAAAAGAGAATTATTTCAAAGGCAATACAGTCCATGAGCACATTAAAGCCTTTGCTATTATCAAAACCATGGTCATAAATCACTACAGAGAAGGAAGATTTAATTGCTTATGAAATTAGAACTCACAACTTCAATTGCTGGGTGCAGAAATGGGGTGCGTAGGCAATAGATGAGTAGAGAGAGAAGATGAAATTCACAATAAAATATTTGCACAACAAACAAGCTTTAACACAATCTAGTAAAAGAAAAGCAGAAATTAGGCAAATAAAACCTGAAACCGCTAGAAATATGTGTTCATAACTAGAAAACACTTACTTTAACACCTAATAATCTTATTTATCCTTTTCTGTCTTATGTAATAAAACGAGTTTTTATTTTAAAGAGAATAGAAAAAAATAGATAAAACATTAGAAATGATGTTCAATTAAAACAAAAAAGATGATAGCTTTCAACAATGCTTGTTATATTTTCCAAATATATCTTTCTGTATTTCTTCTGAGTTGACATAATCTGAAAATCCAGTGCTCCTCAGTCTTTCAAACATGTAACATATTTGGATAATTGAACTTTTTTTACATTATCTATCTATCTATGTATCTATCTATCTATCTATCTATCTATCTATCTATCTATCTATCTATATAAATTTAGTACAGAATCTACAGGGTCTCAATATGTAGATTGGACTCATAGTTAGCCGCCTGTGTTCAGCCTCCCAAAAGCTGGGATTATAGGCATGTGGCACCACACCCTAACTCAATCACCCTCTCAGTGAACCCCAGGGGCAGGGCTGGCAAGGCATGCCTGGGATTGTACTCCAGCCGAGACATCTGCCTAAGCAGGCTCTTTCATCTGCTGAGTTGTTTGGCTGGTCCAGTTGGAGTGTAATTTTAAAATTACAGTTTATGTTTCTTATTCTACCTCAATAAAATCACCTCTTCAAGTTTTTCTGTATAAATAAAATCTAAAGAACTTCTGAATTAATGGGTGATTTTTCTAAGAATCACATTAACAATGTTGGTCTCTCCGGACATCATTTGCTTTCAAAATGACAGACTATTCATAGACTATAATTCAGTTTCTCCCTGTGACTACTTAGCTGTAAATTACTTCTCAGTTCCTTTAAATTTCTAATATTTCACAGATTTCAATTTTCTGGAACTAAGATATGTATCAAATTGTCTCACATCAATTATCTTCTTCGCTGATGCCTCTATACTATTACATCATTTGCATCATTAGATAGATACTACTAAACTCCATGATGTGAATTGTATACCCCCTCACTGCCCTTTACACACACGAGTGCATGCACATAAACACACACACACACACACACACACACACACACACACACACACGCACTTAGAGCTAGAATATAGTATGTGGAGTGCAGATAAGAAGTAAAGACTGGGCCAGAGTGATAGCTCAACAGACGAAGTGCCTGCTTAAGCAAGTGCAAGGATGGGGGTTCGATCCTTGGCACCATATACTGCGCCTGCCTACCCCCTGTGCATGCTGAGCCAGCCACCAAGATCAGATATGGTGGCACATATCTGTAATCTCAGAGTTTGGGAGGCTGAAAACAGGAAGAGCACTAGAAGTCCAAGCTGCCTAGTGAGATTCTGTACCAAATACATTTTAAAAATAAAATAAAGACATAGATTTTCTTTTTTTCATAAAAGCACTACCAAGTCTTCACGAGATTCAGGGACCCTATAGGAGCACAACACTCTACAGCTCCTCTGTGCAGGCACCCGTGAGGTCAGCCATGGTGAATGCAGCTTGGTCTCTGAGTCCACAAATCTCTTTTCCTTTCACTTCCACAAGTTTTCTACTGCACAGGGATTATTTCTTTTCCTCTTAATGGCAGATTCCTTCTGGCTGTCAAATCAAGTAATAAGAAAAATGTGGGATGTTGCAATTTCATTTCTTAAGGACATTGTGAAGTCCTGAAATTCCTGAACACTCTATCACAGGATAATATTTCATGTTCTAGGTTGTTTGTGGGCCCAGCACTTTAAGAACGTAAAAATAGATTTTATCATTCACTAAGTTAAAGATAAACTTGTTTTCTAAAACTGTAAGTGTCAATCAAACCTATAGCTTTATGGAAATTAAAAACAACAACAGGTATGTGATTATTGCGTGTCACAGATGTTTTTGCATCTAGGTTAAGTACCAAAGCATGGGCTTTTCAGACTGTGGCTCCTCTCCAGAAATTTGTTAAGGTAAAGATTTACTTCAATTAACTGCTATACAAACTCCAGCACATGGGCCTTTATGTCTGTCATGGCTTCAGCTAAATTTCAAGTAAGAGAATCAGTGAAGTGATGAAGAAAGCAAATCTAGAGGTTCTGTCTCTTCAAGTGCATGATTTTCATCCTTATTAACAAATAATTACAGACTTTTATGGTGTACATTTGGTACAAGTATACCTTGTTCTTGATCAGATTTTATGTTGCCCATCATCTCAAACATCATTCTTTATGACAACACCACCTAATCATCTCTGCTAGGTATATTTCATTACAGAACATTGTTACTATAACCAATCCTTTTATAATAGGAGAACTTATTCTTCCTTATCAGGCTATGACTCTGCACCCATTAAACAATCTGTCAATAGCTTCTTCTTCTCATTCGCAGTCTCTCATAGCCACTATCCTACTCTCTATTTCCACAACCTCAGCTTATTTAGACTCAACGGATATGTGCAATTGTATGCTTGCTCTCCTTCACTGGTTGGCTTATTTCACATTTTGTTTTAATCTATTTTTACCCCTATGTTGATATTTCAAAGAAAGTTCCTGAGCACCATCATGAGATCCTTCCATTCATAGTTAATGGACCAGAAATCAATCATAAGGCTATGTCAGTCTCAAAGGATCCTTGGAAATTATGTATCTCATCTGCACAGCTGCAAGTATTCCATTATTTCAAGAGGAAATGAGGACCAAAGCTTAATTCCCTCAACATTTATCCATATTGCCATGGGTATCATTGATTAAATATTATTACAGTGTGAGCCTCGCTTTCACCATTTATCACCGTCAGTGACTAGATCTCACCATAATAAGTCTGAGAAGCTAACGTTAAAGGGACAAAATAGTAGCCATAAAAATGTAGTATAAGAAAAACTGTGCTCTTGTATCTCCTCCAAGGGGGAGTTCTACTTCATCTTCGTTCATCTGAATTTTCCAACATAACAGAGAAAGATAGAACTATGCATACTGAGAAAAAGGGTGAAATTGAAAGCTAGGAAAATTCCGAAATCATTGTTCAAATTGAGGATTTCATTAGGCTGGAAGTTATATTGAATGCTGAAAATACGAAAAGATGTAAAAAGTTACATTAATTAAAGTACAGTTGAAAACATGATGTAATAATTCTAAGCTCTGACATTTTCTATGTTAAATCTATCATCTTTGTTAGCAGTTTGGTCAGCTCCTAACAGAATCAAAGTATGTTAACATCTAAATAAACTTCCATGTTTAATTCTAACTTTCACTCAGAAATATAAGATTTTATCCTATGTCTGGCTTACTAGAATGTAATGTGAATTTCTTTTTTCTTTTCCAAACTTATGTTACTTTCTTTAATAACTTTCAAAGTGTCACAGAACAGAGAATGACTTTCTCCAGTTCTCTTCTGCAATGAATATAAAATATTAAATTTCATTTTCCAGGTGAGATAAATTAGATATAATGAGTGTTATTCATGTGTCCAAAGCCATAGAGAAATATGTAGTAGGTACAAAACTACTAGAACTACAGTATGAAGGATTTCAAATTTCTTTTCTCCTCCTTCCTTTCATCTTCTTCTTTTAATCTCCACTATTTTTTTATAAAATGCTTCATGTCAAAAATAGCTCATGCAGCTCAAGGAGCGATGCTTCTCACATACTCTATAATTCTAATTTCTTAGTTCACAAGCACCTCAAGTTTCTGTGTAGCTTGCCAGCTTCCTAGATCTGCCATCCCACCAACAACTTGTCAATCTTTGTCTTCTCCCATTACAAGAAGTCTAAACCCACGGCTGTCACATAGAGGTCACAACTTCCCTTATCTGAGATCTTAGACTACATACATACTTACATTATTTGGAAAACATACATATAAAGCAATAACATGTGTTATAGCTGAAATTACTCCTACACTTATGGATAAAGTATTTTCATATCACAAAAAGGCTCATTCTGACGACCTAAAGATACAAAGGAGAGAAAGTCATGGGATATGTTTGTTATTCTGTTAAATGTGCCAGTAATTTATCTCTTTGGCAAATTACTGGACATTGGCAACTGAAAAGGATAAAGGGTTCCTTGGATTGGCCATTTCAGAGGTTTCATTCTACAGTCATTTGTTTTGTTTGCTTTGTTTCTGTAACAGCCTCCTGTATTATGGCTGGAGCACAAATTCAAGAAGGTTCTTTAACCTCGTGTCACCCAGAGAGTGAAGGAGAAGGGAAAAACAAGAACGAGAATCCCATAGCCCTCTGAGTGTCCTTTCCAATGGTCCAACTTCCTCCCACTAGGCTCCACCCTCTAAATGTTCCACCTCTTCCTTGCTGGGGAGCAAACATGCTGCACTGTAGCATTAGAAAGCACTTTTGCAAAAGAAAGACAATCACTCACTTCAAAACTGAGTCAGGACAATAAATGAATAAGAGATAAAAAAAAAAATTAAAGAGGTCTGGAGAGATAGCTCCACATTCAAGGGCCTGACTGCCAAGCTCAAGGTCCAGGATTTGATTTTGAGCACTCTTGCATGCTGTTCTTGGCCCACCTGGGGTGTGAAGATCAGGCCAACAGATGCCTGTAATCCTGTGTCAGCTGGGGAGGGATCCTCTGACACAAGAGGATCACTATGAGTCCAAGCTGACTAGTGAGACTCTGTACCAAATAAATAAATAAAAGACAAAACTAAGTCAAAACAAGTACAAATAAAACAATAAAAATAACTGCTTATGTACAATATGGCATGGCCAAAACTAATATATTTTACATCAATTTTCCTATACTTTAATTTCATACTTAATCTGCTACTCTCTCCAAAGCTCCAATATCTCTCAATCATCATCCCTAACTCTTGTCTATTTCTTCATTTATTTATTCAAACCTTGACAATTCTGAAAAGTTTTCCTTGCAATGATCTACGAGTTGTGCATCAGCATGCAAGTGCCTTCCCACCAGTGACCTTTCCATTCCCAGAATAACATAGTCCCTTTCTTATTCCTGGCTCATCCAGTTAATCTCCATGCTATAAATCATTTCTAAACTTATGAGCAAAATTGATTAAGCCAAAGATTGTATCATGTGCCTGAGTTATCTTTTTAAAATGCACTTGTATTAATAGAAAAAAAACAAACTATGCATCAAGCAAACGTGTGACAAATCAGCAGGTGGGAGTAAGCCATTCTTTATTTTCCTTGGCAAGACAAGGTTGACTTTTCAATTTAGATCATTTCTTTGCTTGGAATGGAATGGCTAGTAGTTTTGCTCAGTTCCAAGTTGAATCACTGACCAAGCTCCACTCTCATGATTTGGACAAGTGGTTGGTATCTACGTATATGCATATGTATGTGTATATGTATATGTATTACGTGTGCTCATAGATTTCCTTGGTGTGGACTTTCTGCATTGTTTTTGTGAACTTTTACAATATACTGTTGCATCCCGACAGAATCCTTTCATATCTCTTAAAAATTAAGAAATAAAACTTTTCTGTCTGTAAGCACAGAAAATTGCAAGTTAAAGTCACAGTTTACCAATGGTCATTGTACAGTCTTGTTTAATTTATTTACCTGGTCTGTATTATCCTAAAATATCCAAAAACAACAAAAGTTTTCTTGCAAAATGTATTTAACTATTAAAAACACTAAAGTAACCATTATACTGGAGGATATTTAAGTGTTAGGTAATCTTTTCTTGTTTATTCCCATTTATAGTAATTATGTTATAAAATTTAATTAGAGCCCATTCTGTCTATCATTATATATCATCCCAGGCTCAAAAGAAATATATGTCAGAGGTAAATCTGTAATAAAAACTTGAAAGATAGAGTCTCAGAATTATAAGAAAGAAAAATATCAACAGATGTAGTACAACATGAGACATTTCTACATTTTAATGGTAACCCATCAAACCTACCAAAAGACAAAAATAGCTAAGGCACATGAAATCACAGGTGTAGGAAAGAATTTTTTAAATAGAACCTCAGCTCCATAAGAAGCAGCAAAAATCAATAAATAAGATTTCATCGATTAAAAAGCTTCTATGACTGCTTAGACAGGTGCAGGGACCAGGGTTCGATCCCTACCATGCTGTGCCAGCCCTGCCTCCAGGGCATGTCGAGTCAGTGGCTGAGACTAGGCGTGATGTCTCATGCCTGTAATTGCAGCTTGGGAGGCTGAAAACAGGAGGGTCACTATGAGTCTGACCTGTGTAGTGAGACCTCGTAGTCCCTGTACTAAAAATACATAAACAAACAGACAACAAAAATCTTCTATGACAAATGAATACCCAACATCATCCCACATGGTGAAAAGTTGATAGTATGCCCCTAAAATCAGGATGCTCACTGTCAGTCCTTGAAACATTATATGTAGTCCTTGAAACATTACCCAGGCTATTAGACAAAAAAAAAAAAAATCAGATTTAAAGGGGAAATAGAAAAGGAAGAAGTTAAATTATTGCTATTTGTAGGTGATATTGTCCTCTATATAGAAGAGTTCTATGTAGAAGGAGGCTCAACATGCCCCAGAGGCAGGGCTGGCAGAGTATGCTAGGGATTGAACCCTGGTCCCTGCACCTGTCTAAGCAGTCATAGAAGCTTTTTAATTGATAAAATCTTGTTTATTGCCTTTTGCCCCTTCTTACAGAACTGGGGTTCTGTTTAAAAAATTCTTTTCTACCAAAAGACTTTTAGAATATTAACCAAATTCAGTAACATGGCAGGTAACAAAATCAGCACACAAATATTAAGTGTTCCTGTAGAACTGTATTAAATTCCCTAGAGAGAAATTAGCACAATAATAGCTTTCACAAAAGCATGAGGAAAACAAATACTGAAGAATTAACCTCATCAAGGAAGTGGAAGTGCCGCACATGGAACACTACAGCTGTGGACGTGAGATCCCTTGTAGTACGGTGCATTTTGAAGTTCTAAAATCAGACATCCAGCTTGGTGAAGGCAAATATGAATGCAGTAGGAAGTTGGTTTATATGCCTGTGCTGTATCTGTCACATCAGGCTGAGTGACACCTGATAGCAAAGACTATTTTTCTTTCCATTTCTATTTTTCAATATCCAGTACTTAGAAGAATTTCTTGCACTAGGAAGCTCTTTGCAATATAAGTAAATGAGTGATGTGAAGATATCCATAAACAAACCACTGTAATAAGATAGGTTCTCTTAATTCTTTTTTAATTTTAAAGAGAAAAAACAATAAAATGATACAGAATTTCAAAATAAAATGATAAAAATTAACAATGATTATTATACTATATATTGTTATCTTCCAAATAGTTGCTCAGATTACAAGATATAGGCATAAAAATTTGGTCAAACAATACAAGCACTAAATGTTCCTTTAAATGAATTAGTAGAATCAGTATCTTAGCCATCTTGTGTGTGTATATACAAAGCTTTTTTCCCTTTGCTTCTTACCTCTTTCCCCCATTGCAGTTGTTTTCCTTTTGAGCAATTTCTTTCTCTTTCACTATATCTATTCTGCCTTTATTTCTTGAAACATGCGGTAAAACAATCACTCGATCCATAGCATCAGTTGATTAAATTTCTTGTTTAGATTATTATCACCTTATTGCAATCAGTTTAATTGAAAGAGCTACCTGCTTGCTTACAGGAAGTACCACAACTACAGAAAAGCATCAGTAATAGACATCTATCCTGATATCTATCACTGGCTACATGCTGAGAAATGATTGCTCATCTTCACTTTGCTTGGCTCGCTTCATATGTAGTTTCTTAAAACACTGTTAGCGTTTCTTTGAGCCTCTCTTTACTTTTACTATGCTAGAGTTCTATATAAAAACACAGATGCGTCACAAATACTATATGAAGTATACATTCTTTTCACACTTTTCATGTTAAAATATTCTTGTTCTTTTTCTCACTGTGTATGTTTATATGGATTAAGATGCAAATGTACTGGAGATCACCAGTAAAAAACTACAGTAACTTAAAAACACAAAACAGCCTGTCACGTGAATGATTACCTTAAGGAGTGCGCTGCTAGTGTCACCACAGCATATGAAATATCTAAGCAATATGTGGCAAAGTGTGTGTGTGTGTGTGTGTGTGTGTGTGTGTGTGTTTCAAGTATTTTTTTCTTTACACTGGGACAGATAAATGGAGATTAAATTTGCATAACATGTAGATTGATGCCTTAATTAAATGGAGTATCAACTTCTGGAACAAAACACCCCTCCCTTTCTGCTGGCAGGGTCTCTCTGGTCTTTCCAGTCTAACAGTAGCTCAGAACAGGAACCAAAGTTGCTGGATTCTTTCCTTCAATCTGCCTCCCCTCCAACTCACATCTGGCAGCAAAACCTAAGCACTGATTTTTACTTGATTTTGAGTTTGGAAGAAATAATCTTAAAAATTTTAATGAGTTCATTTCCCTTTTTTTTACTTCCCAAGCACATTTAGATAATCCACCTCAGATTAACATTTTATTTTTATTTTGCCCCAATCAGAAGAGATTTGCATAGGACTTAAAGATCACAATGAAATATTCTAAATCTAATTTTACCTATATACAGTGTATAAGAAATGTCATCTTTGAGTACAGACAAAAATTCATAAAACCGTATGATATTTAGTTAAATTTTTCAAGAAAAAATGTAAAGCTAAGCATTTTCCACATTCGCAAATATATTTGATAAGGAATGCACTGAATTCTTCTCAGGAAATATGTTTCTTTTCTTTAATTTTCTTTCTTTCTTTTTTTAATGGTGAAGTGAATTTTGGAAATGTGTTACTGTGGTTATGCTTTTCCAAAACTATATGTGAATTCATGGTACTTACTTTTAATTTAAAGTCACATATAAGGCCTGAAATGAAACATAAATAAAATGTTTGTTGTTCTTTTTTTAATCTTATAGAAAATATGCACTTAAGTGTTTAATACAATGTTTTCTTTAGAAAAGCTTTTTGAATTTTAGTTGAGGACTCTTCATGAATTTTAATAGCATGAAACCATAAGTTGCTACAAGAAAACTGTAGGTAGAACAGAAGATGGCCCCAAAACATCTACTGTGCTGACTGTGGTGATCTGGAAAAGCAGACCATAAGGGTCACTGAAAATCATACGTAAGCCTACCCATATGGTTGCATTCTCATAAAGACATGGAATAGTGCTCAAGTGAGCATTTTAGGCTGATATCAAAGGTACTATGCACATGAAATGGGAGTTGGACAAAAAGTTTTTCAGCAGAAAAACAAAAGTAGTTATTACAGCTGGCAAGGAAGAAAAGTAAGAAGGGAATCAAAAATAATATTTAGAATCTAACTTTCTTCATCTCATATGAATTCTTAACATTTTTAACAAGGCTGTCACCTCATTCAGATGCAAAGCATATACCCAGAGCGTTCTTCAAGTGGATTAATGTAAAGTAAAATCCAATCTGTGAGTCTACTTTATTCAGAATGATTGGTTGAGTGCATAAGTGGTAATATAAAGGTTTTTATTAGCAGAGTTGAATTAATGGAGTGCTGAAGTGAGAAAGCAGCATGTAGAATTATGAAAACTTACTGTTCGGAACATCTGTCTGAATGATTTTTTAAAATGTTTTAGTTTTGTCTCAACTATTCAGGAAATGTGGCAGCCTTTCTCTTCCACCAATCAGTTTCAGAAACTCCTTTCATGTGTAAGAAAGAACCTCTTTCTAAGACAGAGTAAACATTAGCATAAATTTTGAGAGTTGAAATTGAAAAGGATTTATTTGCAGCCTAATTTGTTCTTTGCTGCTGAAACTGCAACCTCACTAATGTCCAGGTGAAATCGCAGAACTTACAGGTTTATGAACTCAGGCCAAAGAATTCTTTGTATGCAGACTACTGAGCCAGTTGTTTCAAATTCCCAGATAATTTGTCCTCATGCTGAGCTTCTATTTTGATGCCGTTATTGATGAATGTTGGAAAAGCATTGTGCGTTTTCTAAGAAGCATAAGCTTTTTATTCTGCAAAAGATAGTGATGAAATTACAATTAGAAATAACAGTAATGGGACGAAATAATAACAGTGTGAAGGATTCCTGTGTTCATAACGATAGTTCATTTTTTCATGATTCCCTTTAAAATTTGGTACCTGTGTGAGACACACAAAATCCTCAAGCTGAGAACTGAATGAAAAGTGGAAAAGTAATGTTTATTGCGGCTTTAGTTTGTCTGTTCATGCAGAGGTCAAACGTGACAATACTGCCCAAATCACATGAAGACAGAGAAAGGCCACTGCCATTCTAACAAGGGAACAGATTAAAATTAAATTAATTGAGTGAGCTTGCAGTGCCCTTGCTGGAAAGTGCCAGAAGCGTCAGACCATCATGAATCAGAGTATGCTGATAGATCAGCAAATGCCAAGACTGAGGAATGTCCCCGAACCTCACAAGAGAAGCTGTCTCTGAGGTGAGAACACGTATTGTGTACCACCTGAGGACGTCATTTTGTGGGGAATGGGAAGAATCTCCAGGGAGGAGAGGATATATTTGAAGCCCCTGTCTTCTTCTTTTTTTTTAATTTATTTTTTTTCAAAGTTTTATTGATAAACAGA
>NW_004524738.1:5445193-5468640 GCF_000260255.1 Octodon degus
GATCACTTTCCTCTTTGGCCCCATAATCTTCTTGATCAGAAAATTTGGGACATTACCGAGGTACATGACTTTACAGTAAAAGTTCTCATATGTCCTGAGTCTTAATTGATCTTAGAAAGCTAGGGCCAAAATGTTGAAGCCCCTGTCTTCTGAGAGGCCTGCATAATTCTAATTTAGACCATAGAAACATTTAAAATAACAATTCTGAGTGACCAAGCCTAAGCAAATTTATCACTTCTCTGTTTTTTAAAACAGTTTTAAGCATTCCATATTTTTCAAACTGGCATGTGAGGCTGTAGACAATCTGTTGTACACCATGTCAGCATCATACATGATCTGAGGGAACTCATTAAGTTTCTAGTTATCTTCTGTATGTATCATAGTCTTCCAAGGTCCTTCATCTTTGACTTTTCTTCTTTTCCATTCCTCTTTTTTTTGGAAGGATTTTTTTTTTTTTTTGTAGGGGTTGCGGGCAGGCTGGCTCAGGAGGCCTTAAGGGCAAGTCTGGTAAGGCTGAGGATCTGGGGATCCAGCCACAGTATCCGGTGACTGACTGCATTTGCATAAGCAGGCACTTAAACAACTGGGCTAACTGGCAGGCCCCTAAAGTTCAGAAGGATTTTGTCTTTCATTCCTCTCTCTCTCTCTCTCTCTCTCTCTCTCTCTCTCTCTCTCTCTCTCTTTTGGCACACTGTTCTGTTTGACACAATCTTCCAGTTTACTCAAATTTTTTAAAAAAGATTTAAAAATTTTCTCTTCTGTGGTCATTTTGTTGACATTTCATTCTCTGTTGTCATGCAATTTTTTTTCCTATTTTTTTTTCTATCAACCAACTTTTCTTTGGTTATCTTGCGGCATATGTGACTCTGCTAATTGGTGTGTAACAGCTTCTGCAAGAGGATCAAAGTCTTATATTTTTTTAATATGTGCCCCTGTAGCTCTGAGAAGTGCCTGTCACAAATAATAAAAACCTGTACACTGATTAATTGAAAGAGTGTACTATTATCCAACCCTCATGGCAAAAAATGTTCAGAAATTCTCTTTCAATTCTGAATCGCAGGCTCCAGAAATAGGAACAAAAATTTTAAGTGGACAGAAGTAAAACATAAAGACATGAAAGATAGCATGGATTTGGATGGAGCGACAGCTTTTCGTGCTTTGCTCCCATAAGAAAATCATAGCCTGCTTAGTTTCAGGAATAGACTGACCTGTGAGTTGCTGTCCAGAGGCCATTCGTAATGAGCTACAATTTAGGACTCAAAAATACTTGTTCTACCTCAGTGCTCCAGTGTGGTACATAAGTGCCCTACAAGCGCTGTGCAGTAAAGTCCTGGCTGCCCACACTGATGTTACTGTGATAAATGAAAGCCTTTAAATATGGAGCCTAAGGAGAAGTACTCAAACCACTGTGTAACGCCCCCGAAAGGTGTTGTGGAAACAGAATCCTTCCTCTGTGTCTATTGCCAAATTCCTAAAATCAGCAAGACTAAATAATTGCATATCGAAGCTGCTCAAACTGTGAGCCCAAATAAATCTTTCCTCATAACTGATTGACTCCGATGTTTTAACAACAGCAGGAAACAAAATAAACCAGTCAATGTATCAACAAGTACTTATGTTGTATATGTTTGAAAGAAACATGCAATGTATAAAGGGCATAAATATATCTTCCTGACCATATCTGTAGATTGTATTTATAGAAAGAGATATTTTAGGGCCGGCCAAATAGCTCAGCTGATTAAAGTGCCTGCAAGCAGGAGCAGGGGCCTGGGTTTTGTTCCCCGGGCCTGCTGTGCTGGCCTCACCCCCAGGGCGCATGAAGGCAACCTTTGAGACTGGGCTTGGTGGTGCACGTCTGTAATCCCAGCACTTGGGGGGCTGTAAACAGGTGGATCACTATGAGTCCAATCTAGTAGTGAGACCCTGACCACCTTGCAGACTCTTCCCTAAAATATAGAAAAAAAAGAGAAATTTTAAAGTAGAAAATTATTAGCTTTTTCTTTTCTTTTCTTTTTTTTTTTTGGTAGCAATAAAAGTATTCATTTTGAATTAGCTAGAAAATATATTCATAGCTACTGGTAAAGCTCAATTGGAATGCCAAACTACAATGGCAAGTGCAAGGTCCCGAGTTCGATTCCCAGTACAAAAATAAATGAATAAATAAATAATCAAATTATAAAACAATAGAGAAAAATCATTAAGCATGTTTTCACCCTCCTCCTCAACAGGATACTTCTCTTATGCTGTGTGGAAATGCTCACTGCCTGGCACGGATCTGAATGACCATTTTACATCTAGGGAGTTTCTAATATCTAACTTGGCAAATACTTTACTCCTAAGGCCTCTCATTAACAGACAGATACAATAACAGTATTATACCTGAGTTTCCTTAAGTTCCCTATCAGTCTTTACATTTGATTTTTCCGTATTATTTTCATTACAGGAAAATACAGCACATATATGGGAAGTCTTTACTACCTCAAAAATATCTGCCTTCTACTTTCTATTAGTTATAATTGTGGAAAACCACCACCCTTTTCCCTGCCTTAGCTGACAGAAAATTTCAAGTTTTCAATTCCTTAAACTGTGTGTTCAGTTTGCCAGTTGAAGTCCTTCCTAGGATTAATGTATGATGAAGTGAACATTTTTTTTTTCAAAGTAGTATTTGACCCTGGGGAAATAAGGTGTTGGCTCTTCTCATCTCTGCGGAAAGTCATGATTCTGCTCTTACTCAGTTATCACTGTAGTTCAGGAAGACTGGGGCTCCAAAGTACAGAATTCACTTAAAAATATTCCAAACAATTCTCTCATGTACTATAGATACTCTGATATTTCTAGCTATCTATCCTACCATAGGAGAAAAAAAAAAAAAAAAAAAAAAAAAAGAAAAGTGAAACACTATATTAACTCACTGTGTTTATAAAATAAAAACTTAGATTTCTACCAATATTCAGTGGCTGAGCACAATGCAAAATTAATGTGAATAAAGACACACTACATGGAATTGTCCTGAATGTAAATTTTAAAGAACTCTGTAGCTTTTCAGAGAAGTTCTGAATTGGCCAAATGCACCAAATAACTGAGGAAAAGCATTTTGCATATCCTTAAAATTTTGTTCTGTGTAGTCTACTAATTTTACCTCGTGTTCTCAAATTTAAATGGTGGTAGCTCCAAAAAGCTGCTAACACCCTACGCATGTGAATTTTATTCTAATAAATGTCTAACATAATTTTCATCAAAATTGTAAATACCCCATGAAATTACGCGTGGGTGCTGCACTCCACTTGGTTAACACATGCCTAAATCTGAGCTGTAATAACTATATTTCTGTTTAAAACAAAATCTGTTTGCTTAAAAATATGAATATATGAAGAAGTAATAGAATACATAAAAAGATTTTTAAAAAGGTGGATAAATCTTCCAGAAACTTCCAGTTGCTCATTCACTTCAACTAAAATCATATGCTATTGTTACAAAAAAAAATTAAATATAAGGGCCGGTCAAATAACTCAGCAGATTAAAGCAGCTTCTTAGGCAGACTCAACGACCAGGGTTTGATCCCAGGCCTGCCATGCTGGCCCCTTCCCTGGGGCCCGCTGAGATGATGATTGAGATTGGGCATGGTGGCACATGCCTGTGATCCCAGCTCTTAGGAGACTGAACACAGGAAGATCACTGTGAGTCTGATCTACATAGTGAGACTTTGTAGACCCTGCATTAAATACAAATCTAGCTATATCTATGTCTATATATATATAATAATTTATACTCTCAGGAGATAGTGATTACTTTGTTAATTCTACAGTATATTGTTCCCAGTTGTTTTAATGTATTCAAAATGTTAGTATCATAATATAAACATTTTACACAATGTCTGATTTCAGTAATTATTCCTGTATTTTATTTTTAATTAATTAATTAATTTGGTACAGGGTCTCACTACACCATTCAGACTCCCAGTCATCCTCCTGTTTCAGCCACCCCGCAGTAGGATTACAGGCTGGTGCCCCCACACCTGGTTTAGGTGGACAGCACTGCATGCCTGGGGTTCCGGGGCCAGCACAGCATGCAGTACCAGGGATGGAAGCCTGGTAAGTGAGCATGCGAGGTAGGTGCTTAGACTGCTGAGCTATCTCCTCAGATATATTTCGGCATTTTATATGTAATTTTACAAATACCAGTTCTCGTTAGCATATGGGTTAATACTATACTTTAAAAATATAAAGTGTATTTTATCAAGTGTAACTGATACTGGACATATGGCATGCTTTGACAGGGGAGATAGCTCCACGGTCCAACCACCTGTCTGGAAAGTGGAAGGATCCTGGTCCAATCCCTGATACCTCATGCTATGACAGCCCTGCACCATGCCTACTACTGAACCCGGGCGTGGTGGCCCATGCCTGTAATCCCAGCACTGGAGAAGCTGAAACAGGAGGACTGCTATGAGTTCAGGCTGCGCAGCAACACACTGTACCAAATACACAAATATATTAAAAAGATTGTTGTTTTCTTTTTAGATTCTGTCCTTGAGGCAGGCTTGCATCCATTCCTAGAGGCCGGAGATCAAGAAGCTAACGTAGGTTTATGCAAGGAACGCGAGGTCAGCATCTGGGAGCACAGCTACTAAGGAGAATGTGAGGGTAAGCTGAGCAGAGATAATGACGCTGAGCAATGAAACATATTCATAATGTTAGAAGACAGTTCAATATTTCAGGGCTCAAACATAATTCATCTGAAAATACTTCCCTCTGAGAAATAATTTCTCAAAAGTACCTTTACAATATATACTTTGTTAATAGAACTTGTATATAGTGAACACAAAAGAAATAAACCTATAAAGGCCAAAATAAACTTTCAATTAAAAAATTGCACAATCTTAAATCTCCTTGCTAATATATCAAGTTATGTTGAGTATGTATGGAGCATAAGCATGTATTTTAAAAAAGAAATGACAGGGGCTACTATGAAAATTAGTCCTAATTATATAACAATATAGTCATAAAACAGCAATTGAAAACAGTTTTAGATATTAAATTGTGAATTCTGCATACAAAGTTTCATACTGTCCGGAGCAAAGGTAGTCAGTTATTCATTACAAGTTAATGTCGAGGTAGAGACTGTGAATAAATAGTACTATGAAAGTATTATAAAACTTCTAGGATTCGATCATTGGCACCACATGTGGAGTCCAGGCATGGTGCTGCAAGCCTGTAGTCCAAGTGCTGGGAGGCTAAAAGTGCCCAGGAGGAGCACTATGTGCCCCAGCTGTGTAGTTAGACCCTGTACCAAATATATACAAAGAACAAAAACAGAAACAAGTACAACTTTGTATCTCCAAAACAAGCTTATTTTATTTCATTTCCTTTTTCAGATCTTGAATATGATCTTCTCCCATAAGAATACAGTTTTGATAAGTAAAAGTTTGGGGTGAGGAAGATTTCACAACTATACCAGACTAAGTTGGGACAGAGTCTTCTTGTGTTTTTTCAGGGGCAGGCATGGCTTTATTTTGTTGGTACGAATATTTCTTATAAAATTACTTAAGATTTTCATTGCATTACCAAGTAATAATAATAATAACAAAAATGTTGAATAAAGTACTTGCTTTCGAAAATCTTAGAGGGATTTTTTTCCCCATGTTACAGAGTATTGATACTTGTTTTTTGTTCTAACTTAGGACACATCTTATAGAACACACATTCATGAGTCGGATTGAGTCATGAATCCTCTCCAAGATCCCCATCTGCCCTTCTCTTAGACATTTCATAAGCTTCTCAAGCTTAAGAAATAAACATTGTCAGATGTTACTTGTGCCTCTGATTCTCTAGTTTGGCAACAAGTACCTGTAAACTTAGAGTTATTTATTCTAGAGTTTGAAATAAACTTTCCATACCCTTATGGCAACATAAAGTATCAAGGCTTCTACATTCAAATTATAATCTAACTCTGTCTCCCTTCTACTTGTACCCTTTTCTTACACAACATATATCTACCCACCTTGGTTTTTAAAATATAATAATGGAGCAATTTTTAAAATAAAATAATACTTTTTCTGAATATTCCTTATCTAATCTATTAAACATTTCCATAGCTCAGGCATAAGATCGAATTTCTTTCCTGAGTCCTTCTTTGACTTTCAAGTCAATGTAAACTTTTTTCCTAATTTCTTTCATAATACCATTTTTTCAGTGTTCATCACACATTCATATATTTCCTTTGTAGCACTTTCCAAAGTATATATCCGTTGTTCTTTGCACAATGATCAAGGCAGAATCCTACAGTTTCTTCACCTCTGTTTTACTTTATTAAACCTATTCATTTAATCACTTCCTCTTGTGCTCTATTATGAGGCTTTCAACAAAGGGGCTTATTGTATTTAGGATGATCAGAACACCAGAGGTCATGGAAGCATAGACTCACTAATATGGGACTAAATCATAATTGATACTGATGGGAAGGGGTGGTGCTAAGGATTGAACCTGGGTTTTACATGTGATCAGTGATTAGTAATTACTTTACTTTAAATTCCCATTAAATACTATTTCCAATGCCCTGAAAGAATTTTATAAGACACATTGTGCTAATTGTGAGGAAAGATGGTATGCCACCTTTCCAGTTCGGGAATTATCAATTTGAAACCATCTGGTTATAAGCTCTTGATATAAGTGCACTAACATCTTGAGCAGAGTGATCCAGAGCATTATGGTCCCCTTTACAAAAGTACTTGGATTTATTTTATGAAAGAAGAAGAAACACCTATCTTTATAATCTGATGATTTCCAGGAAAAGGAATGAGGTGAAGTGGTAGTCACTAAGGTCAGGGAACTGACAGCACAAATTTCTCTCCTAAACTAAATTGCATAGGAAGACTCTGTGGCTTCTCAGTTCATCTTGTTTTAAAATTCTGAGAGGTTATTACATAAATTCTAAGTAAATCTTTAGCTGAAAGAAGATGAGCACTATGGGAAAGAACGCTTTTGGATTTGCACTGGAAACCGTCGTTAGCATTAAGAAGACAAGCATAATGGCAGTGAACACAAATCACGTGGTCGGAAGCTATCGCTGTTTGAAAAAAGTAAAACAAATGTGAAGAAAGTGCAGATTTCTGTCCTTCATCAGTTGTTAGAGAACAACCCTCTTCCAATCTAGCAATTTTTATAGATTATAAATTATGAGGGGGAAAATATTTGTAACCAAATTTTGAGTGTCAGAGGTGAAGATAATCTTTCATTGTGCTTTCCCTCTTGGATATTCACAGTCCTTTATTGATCATGTAAGTAAGAGTTGCTCCAATGGTAACAGTGTCATTACTGTCCCCCTGTACCAGGTACAGAATATTTAACTTTTATTCCTGTGCAACACAGCTTATGGTGCCTTCAGCTTCTGAAAATGTCACACTGCATTTCATTACAAGATTAAATACAAACAGCCCATCAAAGGCAGCTGCAGCATCTCTCAGTGAGTGAGTGGTAGGGTGTGTGAGTGCAGTGTTTGTCTATTACCAAGGCGTGTGGTCACCTCAGCTCTTTCCCCAACTCTCATGTTGACACTCTCACATGCATGGCCATCATATTTCTTACTACCATATGCTTTTTTAAAATTTAATTTAATTTAATTTTGTGATTTAGCAAAGCGTTTACAGGGTGTTCAGGACCTCACTACTAGATCAGACTTGTAACGATCCACCTGCTTACAGCCTCTCTAATGCTAGGATTACAGGTGTGCACCACCACACTCAGTCTCAATTGCCATCTCAGTGTGCCCCGGGGACGTGGCTGGCAGGCAAAGGCCCAGGCCTGGCAATCAAATCCCAACCCTTGTCCCTGCTTGCAGACACTTTAATCCACTGAGCTATTTGGCCAGCCCACCCTTTTTTTTCTTACTGGTAACTAACATGGAAGAAAATGTTTTTCTGCTTTTCTCTAAAGAGAAAATTTAGGATCTAGTTGTAGTGTTTTTCTATAATCAAAGAAAAGTTATTAACCCTTACATTAATCCCCAAACTCTAGCTTTATTTCTCTGAGTCATCAGTCCCAGTTAGCAGGATGTAGGAAAATGATTACAGGTGGCTGAATGCTTGTGTTTTAAAGGAAGTTATATATTATAACAAAAGGAGCATGAATTGAAATTGATTTGATTAGAGGAACTTAACACCCACAGACTAATGATACTGCTTTTTCTTTAGGGACATTGCTGTATTACACTTTTGCTTCACTAAATTGAAAAACACTATCAAGCTGGTAGTAAATTCTGAAGTGTGTTACTGAGAAAACTGCAAGGCCATAGAGAGGCCAGGAGCTCATATATATCAACAGAAACAAATTAGATGCAAAGTTTAAAAATCAACTTTCATTACAGGAAACTTTGAAAGCACATCAACACTTCATCATTTTTTAATACTCTATTTTAATGACTCAGAAGATGAGCCCACTGATGTTTAGCTGCTGAAGGAGGTAAATTTAATGATGCTAAGTATTTCAGAGTTCAAGAGTATTTGGACTGTGGACTACTCTGTAATAATTGAAATTTACTCCAAATGAGTTTTTCTATGCCTATTTTCTAAATGAGTGCTTAAAACAGCCTGGTAAATATTCCCAGAGGAATGCTTTTAGGAACCATTCAAATGATCAGCTATATATTACTGCCTGAGAAGATCAGTAGAACTGGTCTTTAAGTGGAAAGCTTGTAGATGTGTGTGGGGTGGGGTGGGGTGGGAGGAGTACGCGTCTATGTGCAAATACTAAACTAAACTCGATGACTAAGTCATCTGAAGAAGAAGGGATTGTCATATGTACATCTTTCTAACTGGTATTCATCAATACAAGTATCACAAGCCCTGACTGAACAAAAGAGAAAGAGTAGACATGTTCCTGTCCCAGAAATAAATTCTGATAAGACAGATACTGGAGGAAATGTATGAAGATTTCTAGATACAAAATGAAGTCAGGAGTACTGGGCTTATTTCATCAAAACAGGAGACTATGAAATTATACTAAACAATGGTCAGTAAAAATGAGCCTTGAATCAACATATAAGGAATCTGCCTCTTTTTAAATGAAGAAATAAAAATTCAGTTTGCTACCTCCTTAAATACAACATTCTCATATTTAGTTTCAGATTTTGTAGACTAGCTTTTGTAAGATCTTTGGCTAGAAACTATCACTTGTGATTCAATATGCTTTCTTACATAAAATGCATTCTAGAAGTCATGAAATCTCCCATAGTTTTATATAATCTTCCCAATTTCATCTATCTGTAAACTTACATCTCTGTTACTAAGTTGAACTCTGATAGCTGTTGAATTTCTTATTGGTATATTAAAAGTGTTTGTTGTACCTTTCCCTGGAAATTTTGAGAATTCTGTGTGGTTCCTCATAGGTACATTTAAACATTTCATAAAAATCTTCTAATTTCATATTATGCACAGACTACCAAGTTGTTCAGATTTCTCCTACACCAGGAGAGTTTGTGTCTCCAATTCCAATTAAGAATAAAGTTCTAGAAAAAAATTTCTGAAAAATAGCCTTCTCATTAATTTAAATATGTAGATGACTCTAGTTCAACTGCCCTCATTTCTTGGCTGTTTATCAAACTTCTTAAAATAATGATAATTGTGGCCCAAGATAACAAAACTCTTCAGATAAAATCCTAACATCATTAGGAAATACATTCATATCCAAAAGTCCCAAATGAAGCTCTGAGTTCAGAACTATGCTTCATAACAGTGCAGCATGATTTCATTCTAATTCCATTTTAGGAAATGCTACATATTAAAGAAAACAGTACCTCTGTTATTTCAGCTTTTCCAAATACTTCCATTACTGTTTGTAATTTCTTCAGTTTTAAACTGGAGGCCCTGTTGATACTTTCTTTTATTATTTGTTCCTTATTTCCTAAGCATAATTATAAAACAAAAGTTAAGGCCACATGCCACCAGATGGATATGTACAGGATAACTTCATATACTTTTATATTTAAATGTACAGAGAGAAGAATATAGAAGAAATTATTTGCCAAAGCAAGGAATTCTGAGATGCAGTTCGCACTAAAACAGACCATTTTTTATTTACCTTTCCAATTTCTCAATATTTAGCCCATAAATTCATGAATTTCTTCAGTAACAATGAATAAACCTTCTTTTTATGCTTTGTTTCTAAAATGTCATTTAGATATTTGTTTCTACAACATTTTTGATAGTGATCCAGTTTATGAAGTAGTTTATGATACTTGGTATAGCACTCGTGGTCTCTCTGCACAAGGCGACAATAAATTCTAAAAAATTGGGGAAGGATCGAGGAGAAAACGGTATAATGTTTCATTTTCTATATGAGTCTTAATTTGTGTTCTCCAGTACAGTCCAGATATGGCATATATTATTTTGGCTAAGCGCAAGTATAGTCTTTCTTTAAATATTTAGTTGAATAGCAGTTGACCCAAAACAAAATAAATTCTTAGTGGACTTAAACCTTCAAAAATGCTATATGAAAACATTTAAGTGATGTTAATGGAAGTGAAGGACCCAGCAATGATCAAGTTAGATTCTATGCTAGCAATTTATTTTATTTTATTTTAGGCTAACAATCTAAAACTGACCGTTTCTCTTTATTTTCATGATGTTTATCAACATTTGTGGACACAAAAGATTGGGAATTATGTAAAGCAGTTTTTAGTGAGATTTATGGGGCAAGAAGGTAGTCTGAAGTGTAGAGCTACTGCTTCTTTGGATGTCATGCCACATGCAGGTGAAAGCTACTTTATCACTAAAAACATACCAAAGTAATCTTATATCATGTATTTACTAGACATTACTAGAAATAAATTCATATTATCTCAGCAGTTGTGCCTAAGATTTAATCTCTATATATCTAAATTCTATCACTGGATCATTTTCATGATCCTACATATTGATAAATCAGATTGTGCTGAATTTTATGCCACCAAGTAAGGTAGGTAACACATATTTATTACACAAGAAGTTTAGCATGCAAGTTGACTAAGCTACAGGAAGCTATATGTGAAATACTCATAAGACAGGGGGCTGCTGAGATGGCTCAGTGGTCTAAAGCACCTACTTAGAACAAGCTTAGCAAAGCACAGGGACCGTGGTTCAATCCCCCAGCACCACATGCCAGCCAGCCCTGCCCCCTGATGGGCTGAGCTGGCCACACACACACACACACACACACACACACACACACACACATAAATAAAAATTAAAAAAAAGAAATATTCATAAGACAAAAACCTATATTTTAGAAAAGTCAGCCTATATTCAGTTAAAAGCCTATACTTGAAAATCTTTGGTAATAGGATTCAGGTTGGCATGGGAACCGTGAAAATTGTTAAGCAATAATCAAAAGAAACCATATTTCAGTGGAACATAAAAGAAACATAGCTCAGGAGATAGTGAGGTTTTGAAAGAACAAAAACGATAAGTTTATGAAAAAGAAAGACTTTACAAAGAAGAGTCTTGAAATATTACAATGTGAACTAAACATTTAAATGAAAAGAATGACAGAAGCACTGCCCCAAAATAGCTTACCTGAAATATCTTTTAGGGAATTATAAATAGCCTGGTACCTTATACTTTATGAAACATTACAAGATTAAGGCGAGTGAGAAAACTTAAGTTTTTTATTTAGTAACTGGTGTGATATCTACAAAGCAAGTCTGAGCTAAGAAATCCTTAAACACTAAAAGTGTAGAAATAATGAAATTGTAGAAGGATAATTTTTTCAAATCAATGGGATAAGGACAACATACTTGACTGGATGTGGAAATATTTTAATAAGGCTTAAATCAATGGTTATTGAGAAAGTTATAAACTATTATGAAAAAGCAGGTTGTATGAATGCATGGAATTAGAGCACTAAAAAACCCTATGGAACATATGCGTAACTAAATGTTAACTAAGTTGGACACTCTAGTTAGATGTTGGGCTGAAAACCGTCTGATTCAAATCATTGCGTTCAGAGGGCTGAGTTGGATTTGTTTTGTAAACAAATAAATAGTTTCATGAGATTCAGATGGAAACACTTAGTATAATACCAGGGAAAATCACCAAGCGGAGTGTGAGAAATGGATCAAGGAAGTAAGGTCAGGGTACCTTCATGCTCAAGATACTAGTGCCATATGCAAAGAAAGAGTTATCTAGAGAGAAGATGAGTAGCATTTGTACCCTGAGAATGAGAGTGATAAGATGAAAGAAAACAAATGAAATCCTGCATATTCGAATATCAACATAGGTCTCACTCAACTTACCACTCAAGCAAGGACTGCTTTCTACCAACAACTCCACAAAAGAAGGCAACTTTATATTGTAGCAGCAGTACAGTGTAGATGACATGAGCACATAAGAATGAATGAAACAATAGAAAAGGCCACAGTACAGGATGCAGAGGTCAGCTTTAACTCGAATGGTCTCTTCTGCAAAGGAATACGGTACCCACAGATGTTTGAACTGGGACTGAAAATGCCTGAGATGGAAGTTTTATAGAAATTAAGCATTTCTTGCAACAGGACACCTGGTGGAGTCACTGGAATACTCCAAGTGGTGTAGTGTTTCTCTGCATTTCAGATATTTCCTTCAGTATTCATTTTATATCTTGAAAATACTTCAAGACATTCCATGAAACATATCTGTTGGTGATGCTGTATGGCTTGCATCACTGAATGCTGTGCTTTTATAGATTTATTTTTTCCTCAGTATTGATCTATATTGACATTTCAAACTTCCATTTTTCTGCCTTATATTTCTAGGTATATTCTGCCAATTTATTTTAAACAATGTTATATTAAAAAGCAACTCATATATACATAACATAATGAAGTTCAGGGGTTTTGTCATGCTGTATATTTTCTGCCTAAATAAGAAAAAATATTAATTTCTTGTATCTCCTAATGATTCCAATCACTTCTGTAAACAGTGGGAATAAAGACTATAGATTTTTAGTCCTCTTTTGCTGATTCTTTTTTATTCATACCAAGTGCTCACACCCACATAATGACATATGTTTTGGCATTATTTGACATCATGCTTTTCCTGAAATGATTCTAGTTATCCCACTTTTGGTGCATGTATAGAGATGACAAAGTCCAACAATATGATAGTGTCCAATGGTGAGCAATAGATGCTAAGATAGCCGGGGAGATGGCTCAGTGGAATAAGCGCTTCCTTGGCAAGCGCAAGGGCCTGAGTTCAATCCCCGGTTCCACAAAGAAAAAAAAAAAAAAAGGAATAGATGCTAAGATAGAATAACTCAAGAGAAAACAACGGTGGAGATGATACATTCGACACTTCATAGTCAGGCCGCAACAAGGAAGTAGGTTGTCCTCTTCCAGAGATGCAGTGAGTCACAAGCTTGGTTGTGTTAGTGACTTTCAATGCCTAGTGGAAGTTAATGGTCCAAAAAAAAATAAAAAAAAAAAATAAAAATAACCATAAAGCTACCAAACTAGAGGGACATGTGTCATCGGAGTCAAGATGTATCAATATTCTGGTCTTTGTAGTTTTCATCCAAATAAACACAACCTAAAATCAGAAACAATAAAGAACTCAACAAAATGCTTGGCTTTCCAAATGTGTGAAAATCAAGAACAAATGTTATTAATCTCTGTCTCTCTCTCTCTTTCTTTCTTTCCCTCTTTTCATGTGGGTGTGAGCCACAAGCTACGTGCATATAGAAACAAATAATAGAAATATGGTTTGATAATTATATAGGAAAACATGTTATATATTAATCATACTCATGTTATTAAGGTAAGATACCCTAAATATGAATCATAAATATGAAATATAAAAAATAAGATGTCTCTCACAGAAACATAGAAAGATCATTGTGAGGGCAACTGCTCCAATCACCAAGGAATGGGTAAATTTGAAGTTTAGTGATATAAAAGACAAAGACAAAAATCAAAAACAAAAACAAAAACAAAAAATCTCTGAGAATATAGTTCACAAATTAATGGAATTTATAATAATACAAGAAAAAATCCTGAAATTATCTTTTAATCATTCTACTACTGTTGGAAAAAATGAAACAGAAATAATATTTAATAAAATAATGGCAAGCATGAATCTTGAAGTTAAGATGATGTAGCTTAAATTCTTCAAGACATTTTAAAAGAATATTCATTTTAAAATAATAGAAATACTAACAAGGTAGGCAAAAACTGGACAATATAGTGTTAAACAGAGACAGCCAGGAATGGAAGCCAAGCACTCGTTTTTGATACCAGTTCTCCATTCCATTTGTCAGTAGCATGAGATACTTAATTCAATGCAACAAACTTATTAAGCACTTTTAATGCACTAATTACCATGTTAATTACTACAAAGAATTATATGAAAAAGACAGGATTTAAATCACCTAGAAAGAGAAAGAAATAAAATAGAGTTTAAGCAAACTGTGGGCATAAACAATGTTTTTATGGGTGATCAGAGAAGATTTTACAGCTGCATACATTGTCTCCATTGACACCAGGAGTAATTTCATTAACTCAGTTCTCTCTTAATTCACTTATTCTCATCTATCTGAAAATAAGAAACTTCTGAAATGAAGTATCCAAAAATATTAAAGGCAAAAGACTGATTTCACCATGAGGAGTCACCTCAAAAAGTAGGACATAGCAGACCACATAAAAGATATTTGTCAAGAAATGTGCTAGTGCTAAGTAAACAGTGGTATCTTACTAAAAGTGTACGGTAATTATCAAATGCACAAACACTCTACACACTAAAATACTGAATTCAGAAATAACTTAGTGGCCTAAAGCTTTTCACTAGCCCAACACAGTTAACTCCCAAATATAGAGGACTTACTACGGGCATAGGACTGTAGGAGACAGTCATTTTCTGTCCTATAAGAATATATATTAGATGTTGCGTGTAGTGGCACACACCTGTAATTGCGCCACTCAGGAGGCAGTAGTCAAGTGGATTGCTGTAAGTTTGAGGCCATCCTAGACTACGTAGTCAGTTCAAGTCCAGGATAAGATATATATAAAAATCTATCTAAAATGTATTAGAGACTTTCAAACTTTCAGATTAAATAAGTTTCCTTTTTTAGTCAAGGTTTTTTTTTTTTCGGTTCATTAATAAAGCCCTTATAGGTGTCTACTACAGCTGTAAAGTGTTTGTTTCTCCAAGATTCCATGGAACCATAGAAACTCATTTGCTTGTTTCTATTTATGATGCATTCTACTTTTCAAATACAATTTGCTGAGTTAATTTTAACACGTGACTGTTACATATATTCAAGATGAAATATTAGCATATATCAGCTACTAAATGGATTTATTACCATTGTATAAAATTTTGTTCATGTTTGCACATGTATGGCAAGAAAAAATTAACTATTCTCTTGGCAATTTCCAAGAATACAACATTTTAACTATGGTTGCTGTGCAGAAAAATGTCTTCAGAGATCATTCATTTTGTATAACTGAAATACTGTACCCTACCTGGGAAATGTTTTTTGTGTTCTTTATTATTTTGACTGTTTTCTATTAGACATGAAAATGAAATGCTGAAGTATTTTCTCTCTTTCTTACTTATGTCACCATGCATAATGTCCTCTGGCTTGTCTGATGGTGTAACAAGTGTGGGATTCCTCCTTTCTTAAAAGCAAAATAAAGTATTGCACAAAAAATAGGATATTTGTTCACCTATTTGTCTATTAAAGAATACTTAGGTTGTGTTCATATTCTGACTACATTTAATAATGTTGAAATGAGCACAGAAATGAGCACAGAAATTCAGATATCTCTTTGTATCTTGGTTTTCAATTTTTTGTATATATACATAAAACTAGAATGGCTGAATCACATGATAATTCTAAATTTAACATTATTTTATGAAGCTCCATGTTGAATTCACAATTCTTCTGTTAATCTATATGCTTGTAACACTTGCAAAAGTGCTTCCTTGCCAACACTTATTTTTTGTCTTATTAGTAGTCATACTATCAAGTATGAAGCAGTTTCTCATTTTTTTCTCTTTGCAGTTCAATAACTACAAATGTTAAACAGTTTTTCACATGCTCTTTGGCCATGCAGATTTAGTTTTTTGAGAAATATTAGCTACCTTTGATCTAATCAAATGGCTTTCATCTTCGGTATTGAATTTTATAATTGTCATTTAATTTTTATATTTAACTTACAAATATAATTTTCTAATTTTATGGATTGATTTTTTTTTTTTTTTTTTGAACTGGGAATTGAACTCAGGCCCTTGCACTTGTCAGGGAAGCGCTTATTCTACTGAGCTATCTCCCCGGCCCTAGATTGATTTTGAAATACATTCATTGTGTTCTTGAATATGCAGGTGCTATTTAGATTGAAGCAATTCTTCTTAACTTTTCTTGCATTACTTTTATTTCATTACCATATACAACAGTTATTATTAAGGCGAATGTCACCAAGGTTTACTCTATGTTGCCTTTCAAGAATTTTTCAGTTTCAAAATTTGTCTTTAGTTCATTTTGATTTGATTTATATCCATAGTTTGAGGTAGAGGCACACTTTATCTTTTGTAAGAAAATATTTGGATTTGAAGAGAAAATCTTCTGCCTAGTGTCTGCTCTTATTTGCTTAAAAAAATCGTTTGATTATACACTTGTATAATTGGGATTCTCCTCTCTTCCTTGCACCTATATGTTCGCCACCTTAATGCACCCCGTGGGCTGGGCCCTCACTGCATGCTGGGGATCGATCCCGACATCTGCGCTCTGCCTAAGCAGGCGCTTCAGTCCGCTGAGCTATCAGGCTGCCCCTAACTTGATTCTTTTTTATCATCTGTCTTGGCTATTGGGGGGCTTTTGTGGTTTCATGTAAATATTAAGAATTTCGATTTATTGAAAAGCTGCCATTTGGATATTGGTAGGAAATGTACTGAATGTAAAGATTGTATTAGATAATATAGACAGTTTCAAAACTATTAATTGTGATCTATTATCTTTTCTAACATGCAGCTGAATACCGTTTGCTAGTATTTTATTGAGGACTTTGACATCTGTTCTATCAATATTCATCTATTCTTTTTTATTTTTGTTTGTTTAGTTTTGGAATGAAGATGATGCTGGGCTCATAAAATGGTTTGTGAAGTACTGCTTCTTAGTATTATTTCTACTTTGAAAGTTTGTTGGAGTTCACTAGTAAAGTAATTTGCCCCTGGAACTTCCCCAGGAGCAATGTTGCTGACATTGACTCCCTATTGGTTCTCTGTTATTATTCTATTCAGAGATCCTTTTTATTTCAGTAGATTTTGTGTTTGCAGGAATTTTATTGAGTTCTTTTGTTTTCAGCAATGTGCTGCAATACACATAACCGTGACAATCTGTGTCATGCACTCTTACTTATATGTGCTCATGTTTACTAGGCACTGGGCTTAGGCTTAAGAAGGAGATATTTTAGTTCCAAAAGCAACAACCATATATTTCAACTTCAATGGGAATTTAGTGTTTAATAAAGTTACAATCTTTACATTCATTGATTGGAAATGTCTACTAGTTTCATAAAAGCATGAACCAAAGTCTTCAAGTACCAAACCTCAAAATGGAAAAAGCCTTTGAAAAAGAACAGAAAAATTGACTCAAGGGCTACAGCTCAAAGAAAGGAAGCATTTCTATGTGCAACTGTGCAATGTGTTACCAGTATATGCTGGGAAGATATTCTGACATTTTTCCCTAAACTGTTTATTTCATCATCTTCCTAGAAGTAGGCTGGAGTCTTCTAAGTAACACCTATGTTCTTCCTGCCTGAGGATCTATAGTTTCAGCTAGCACATTAAAATTGCTGTTATGTAACACAAACCCTCTAGCTATCTTTTAATTTTCCACTTCAAAGCTAAAGCACAGAAGGTGTCACTGTTAATTGCTTTTTAAGTTTATGTTTAAAATGTAGGAAAAGCTCAAAAAGAAAAAAAAATCAGTACTTAATATTCAATGTGATTAGTATAATTTGCAATCACATATTCAATATTTATGACAAATCATTTCCTTCTCCTACCATTTTTAAATGATCTATGAAGTAAAGCACCACATTTGGGAAGAAGTCAGTGTCACATTCTTTGCAAAAGTTAAGAGAAAGCACATTATAGTGCCTAGGTTTCTCAGGGGAACAGAATCAATACAGCATATGTTGTTTTCAAAAGGCAGGCCTACAGATCTTGTGGAAGAGTTCTCAATAACTGTCGGTGTGCTGGAAGGCACAGTCCATGAAGCTGGGAGGGATGAGACAAAAGGGATCAAGACTAAGGGCCTGGAAGCTTCCTGAAGAGTCACTGGTACGAGTCTTGGGTTGGAAAGTAGAAGAATCTGGAGTTGAATGCCCACATGAGGTGGCAGCAAAATACAAACCTGCTCAAGCAAAATGGAGCTCTTTAAAACACATGCCAACTTCTTTCCCTTTTTTCCTCCATCCGGGTTACCAGTATGCCTCAGGGTCATCTATGTGACATGAGTTACAAGATTGGCTTTCTTTTATTCACTTTTTCTCAGTACAAGGGTTTGACTCAGGGCCTTCACTCACAACTACATCTTTGGCCAATTTTTTAGTTTTTACTTTTAGATAGGATCTTGGTAAATGATTTAGTTTTCCATGTGAGCTCAAAGTGAGATCACAGGTATGTGTCATTCCCCTTAGCCTTGTTGACTGTAGCTGAATAGACTACTACTGTGCATTTATGCAAAATTATCTTTATCATTTGTCTGTTTATAAACATTTATGTTGAGTCCATCACATGGCTCCTGCTAATAGGGTAAGAGCATCTAGCACATATATTGGGGAAAGAGTCTTCAGCAATCATTGCTGGGAAAGTCAGAATGCAACTAATCCCTTCTATTCCATCATAAACAAGAATCAATTTCAAATGAATTGCAGGGGCAGGGGAGATGGCTCAGTAGAATAAGCGCTTGCCTGGCAAGTGCAAGGGTCTGGGTTCAATCCCCGGTTCTGAAAAAAAAAATTGTCAAATGAATTTCAGGCTTACACATAAACCCTTAACCTACATTTACTATAACAAAACACAGAGGATATGCTTTATAACATTGGATCAAGCATATAGTTGAGGGATAAAATTTCACAGATACAGACAACAAAAATATGAATATGCAAACTTAACTGCATCAAAGTAAAAGCTTCTACACAGTGAAGAAAAATATCAAGAATATAGAGATGCAACCTGCAGAACTGAAAAAAATACTTACAGATTTTGGACAGCAGAGCAGGTTAATATGAAAAAATATTCAATTGTAGGAGCAATAATAATATTATTAATAAATGAGCAAAGGACTTGAGTAGGTATTTCTGAAAAGACTTAGAAATAGCCAGCAGGGGGCTGGAGAGATAGGTTGGTGGTCTAAGTGCCTGCCTGACAAGTAAAATGTCCCAAGTTCAATCCATGGTACTGAATGCCAGGTGTACCATGCTGGCCCCTGAAGCTGGGTGTGGTCATGCATGCCTGTAATCCCAGCACTGGGGAGGCTGAGACAGGCGAATCACTACAAGACGGGGCTATGTAGTAAGACCATGTACCAAATAAATGAATAAATAAATGAAAGATTTTAAAAAAGAAGAAGTAGTAGCAGCAGGTAGATAAAAAATGATTGAAGTCACTAACCATCAGTTAAATGCAAATCCAACCCTTACTATGACATTATTATATCACCCCAGTGGAGATGGCTAGTGTCAAGAAACAAAGAACAGCAACATTTGTATATGCCCAGAACAGAAAACCCTTTTACCCTGTAAGATAAAGTGTGACTTAAAATAGACATTACAGAAAAAAAATAATTTATCTTATCATCCAGTGATTCTATTTAAAAATTAGTACAGTAAAACACACATTGACATTAATATCCCCTCAAAATATGACTCTGACTTTGAGATATTTATCTAATCATTCTTGTTATCCTATGAAGCAGTCTTTGTTCATGTCTGTGATGAAAATGTTGTAAATGTGTCTTCTGAGTTCCATTCAAGGAAGGGAAAGCACATAAAACATCATTCCATGTCCTCATCCACCTTCGTCTCTGGACTAGTTATCTCATGACTTTTGGCTCTTCGCAAAGTCAAGGACACAATAAAAAGCAAGTGCTTTGAACTGATTCTGAGGCATCCATGAGAGTGTAACTAGAAACCCACAGAAGAGGATTTGCAGAACTTCTTCAGGAAGTGGCAAGAACAAGGGGACAAGCATATTCAAAGCAAGGGAGAGTATTATGAAAGGGATTAATTACAACTTAACTTTTACTGTGAATGAGTATTCTAATTTAAACTTATAATATTTCCCAATCATACTCACATATCTAAAGGAAATAAAACGTAATTTGGATAATACATCCCTATCTCATCAATGTTTGCTGCAACAAAATTCTGCCCGATTTCTAATCCTATCAGAGATTTTAAAGAATAATTGGCATAACTGAGTCATAAAACTAAACTGTTATGAGAGGACCCAGCCAAGTTTGGTCTTTATATGTTTAATCTCTGTTTGGAGGCAGCCTATGGGTGACCACAGTTCAACCTACCACACTGAGAATATTAATGCTTATGCCAACACTAAATTAGAAAACAAAATCATTTAAAGGGAAAGTAAAAGACTTTAAAATTTAATTTGAGAGATGAGGGGGTGATGGAGGGGTACCCATAGGCTGAAGAGAGTTTGTTTCTTTCTCTGACTGGAGTAGGTCTGACTAAGCTGCCTTGGCCATCAGTGAGGATACAACTGCTGCATGGAGAACTCCTAATCCGAGGCTGGCCAGAGAGCTGCTGCCAGAATCAGCCAAACATGAGCAACTACTAGGGAGGAATGGAGGATCCTGAGGCAGTGACTAGTCTAGCCATCCAAAAAACAGGTATTGCAACTCCCTAGGAGCAGTCAGTAAATGTCTCCACAGAGAGGTTTGTGCCATGAAGACCCTCCAGTCCAACTTTACCCTGCACATGTACCTCTACCAAGCACCTGAGCACCACTGTGAAAAACTCAGGCAAGAGAATTAAAAGAAGGAGCGCTATGTCTGAGGCTCAAGTTTAGGAAATATCTAGCAGAAGCCAATGCCAAAGATAGTGAAATCTGCAGACTTGTAATTGAGGTAAGAAACGCCAGGAGAGAAGGGCCCTGGGCTTGGAGGGGACCGATGCTTCAGACTGAAGCTCAGATGGAACATGAGCTCCACAAGGAGGCACAGAACCTTTGACAGGAACTCTTGAGAACGAAACCTTTCTGAAAGAGGTCACTGATGTGAAGAACACCAGGTCTTGAAGGAAAAACTGACTTACCTTGAACATCAAATTCAGAAGGGGCAGCAAGTAACACTGGTGACTGCAGCTGCTCAACATCTCTAACTCAACATTTTGGATTTAGAAGTGTAACTGGGACTGAACTGTAAAGTGAAATTGATATAATAAAAATACACATGTAAATCCATTACAGATATTGGACATCTGGTTCTTTAAGCAATGATGTTATCAAAGCTTCTTTGTCATCAGGTGCTTCAGGTTTTGAGTGCTTCTCCACTGATACCCCATCCCAACCTCCATCATCCACTAGCAAACTTTTAGGAAGTGTTTGGCCACTGGGAATTCTCTGAACAATGCACATGAGCTGTCCGCAGCTTCACTTATAGAAAAGAGACAGAAGATGGAAGGGAATTACCATAGCACTGCAGAGCATCTACAGGTCACTCTACAGGAGGCATCAGATCAGCAGCAAGTACTGAAGGAACTGACAGCTTAGAACAAGATGCTGATATAGAATTAGAATACTTTAGAGATGTCCCTCCAACAGCTCTAAGAGGAGGACTGTGAAGCCACGTCAAAGCAATGAGAAACCGATCAACTTTTTACAAGAGAGAGTGAAAAATGATGAGCCCAAATCCCAAGAAGAAGAAGTTCTTCAGCTAGATTAGAAATACAAAAATATTTTTGTGAAGAGTCACTTTGAAAAAGAGAAGCAGCACAACATTCAATAGCAGTTGACTCAGAGTTTGTGGATGCTTGAGGAACAAAACTGAGGAACTTTGGACATCATTAAGCACATGAAAGAAGAAAATGAAAAGCTGAATGGGTTTCTAGAAGAGAACAGTGTAAAATACTGTGATGAGCAAAATTTTGAAAGAATTTAGACTTATCCTGAAGAGCATCAAGATGGAACATGAATCCTTAAAGTCTCATCTGAAGGTGAGAGGCAAAAAGTCATGGAGACCAGTAGTACCTTGGGGCCAGCATCAGAGAATTGTGAACTTCAATGTTGAAATTTTCAGGAGCTGAAAAAGATCAGCTGGAACTGTCTTGCACTGAGTTCTGACAATAATTGCTGAAAGCAAATGTTAACATTGAATACATTTCAAGCCTGCTAATGTAGGAAAAGATTACTTTTACATGAAGGAGATTTGTGACCCGCAAGCACCGCAGATGAATAGAAGCAACATAAAACTGCAAGAGAAAGCATCAGAGAGTGACACAGAGATAAAATATATGAAAGAAACCATATCTGAATTGGCAGATCAGCACCGAGACATCCAGTTGCATAATAATCAGTATCTTAGTGAGCTAGAGATCAGTGTTGTCATGCTGTAAGAGAAGTAAGAACTCAGGGGAGGTAAAGACCCTGACAAAGCAGATAAAGGAAAAGACTACAGAATGGAGACAGCCCCGGGCAGAGCTGCCCCCTTCAGTGGTGGTGGTCAATGGCATTAAACGTGAGGCCGTACAGGAGCTAAGCACTCTGAAGAGGAGGTTGCTGAAGGAGAAGGTACTTCATTTGAAACGAACTGCTACTAAGACTTGGTTTGATTTCCAGAATCATTGCTGAGCTAAACATAAATACATGTTCAGTTGAGAATAAAAATATGCAGTTAGCCATGTAAGTACTCACAAAGGCAATGTTAAATGCAACCTAAATGAAAACAAATGTAGGACAACTTACCATAAAAGTCTCATGAATAAAACTTATCTTAGAAATGTAACAGCTTTTCATGCAGAAGGGATGACTCACAGTGATGCAGAATTCAAAATATGGCTTTAAACTTGTGGGTAGTACATATGTTTGTGAAAAATGATATCCAATTCAGCGGACTCTCCCAGTAAAATACCAACTGTGTTTCTCATATGAGGAATATTTTGCAGTATATATAACATCAGATCATTAGCTACATAATAAAAAAGTTAGGATTAAGAATATTATTTAAACTCAGCAGGACATGAGTCTGAAGCACGGACTCATAAAACTTTAGCTTGGCATGAGAAAGGAGAAATGTTGATGCCTTCTTTACAAAACATTAATAGATACTCACTGGAATTATCCTCATGTTCTGGGAGAGCTTTGGTTTTGGTTGAAAAATCTTAGAGTGACTTATGCAATTGCTTTGTGCTTTCCAATCCAGACAGTAAGAAAAAAGAAACCTCAGTTTAAAATACATAGCTGTGTTAACCCTCATATTTTA
>NW_004524738.1:5468789-5471519 GCF_000260255.1 Octodon degus
CTAATGTGAGCTATTTTACTTAAATCATTTGGACAAAATACTGGCAAGCTAGACAAACAATATGGACAGACAGATTTAAATGTCGAGCATAATGAGCAGTGTGTCAATATTTTATGTTATAACGCATTTGGTCTCTTCCTAGAAGAAACTCAAGTGTATATGAGAAGACTATAATTGTTGTTATTATTTGTACTTAGATAGGGTCTTCAAAAATTGTACGGAAAAACAAATTTTAATTGAATTAAAAAGTGATTTGAGGGCTGGGGACACAGCTCAGTGGTCTAAGCACCTGTCTGGAAAGCGAAAGGACCCGGGTTTAGTACTTGGTACCACGGGCCATGCCGGCCCTAGAATTCTGGGACATGGTAACACACGCCTATAATCCCAGCACTGGGGAGGCTGAGACAGGAGGATCACAATGAGTCTGAGCTATGTAGTGAGACCTTGTACCAAAAGAAGTAAACAGAAGATTTTAAAAAATAAGATGAAATAAATCATTTGAATTTTCCTAATCAAATCACTATATCATTTATTTGCTTTTGCCTATCCTTACCAGGTATATGTTTATCCTGTCTTTCCACATCATCAAATATAAAATCATTCACAAAACTCCAATTTAAGTTTTAATTCTTCCATAAGGATTATCCTTTAACACATCTCTTCCTTTTTTTGACCTCCTCTAATAATATTTTTATTTTAAAAGCTATTTTGATATGACATGACTGTGGGTTGCTACAAGAGGCTATCTTTCACTACTGTTGTATCTACATCCATCCCTCCCATAGTACTAAGTGCCATACTTGTTCCATGTAACATGCTCATTCCATATAACATATAAAGGCATGTGGGATTTTGATAGTTGGAGGACCATTACTTAAGTTCACAGTGATTACTCTGTCATCAATTATACATTGCCTCTATTAATATACCTTCATAATTAATACAATTTTATGACAAATATATTCTTTTTAGAAAGTAAAGATTGTCACATACAAATGGGTCATCAAGTCATAGTCACATAAATCGTGTATCTTACAGGTAACTTACCAGCAATTTAATGAATACAGATAGAACTGAGCTATAAATGAATCAAAGAGGGGTCTTGTGCTGCAATTCCTCACACTCTTCTTTATGCAACAAGAAGTCTTTTTGTCCAAAATGTGGCTACATTACTGTGTAGTAGAGAGCTGATTACAGTCACAAAACTTCTCATCATATTCAGATTTTCATCTAATATGGGGAATATTCCATAAATCAGAGATAACCCCCATTTATTCACAGTAAATAATCACAACTTCCAAATTATATCCTGTTAAAATTGTCCATAAATACAAACTTTTATTCTAAGTTAACATACTATGTTTTTTTTTTTTAGAAAGTCTTCCATTACTATGTTTAAAATGAGGTTTAATCAGTCTGCCTTGACGTTTTCAACTGAGACATTCCCACAGCACTTAAGTAAGAAAGAACATAGATTACAAGCCTATTAACAGCCACTTCCCACACAAAACACAAAATTATATTTTCTCCTCTGGAATAGTGTATTTAATGTTGTTATGGTTTGTATACAGGTTTCCCCTAAAAGCCTCATGCAGTCATTGGGCAGCTTCAGAGTTTATGATTGATTATTGTGGGTGTGGATGCTGCACCTGCCCTGGGGCAGGTAATTTGCACTACAGTGTAAGGTGGCCAGAGAAGCTGGCTAGCTGTCTGAGCTGCTGCCAATTCCTTTGCTCTCTGTTCTTTTTCACTGCCCTTAAAGGTTGCCTTCTGCCATGTGCTGCTCTGCCTTGGAGCCAGGTAAGTATGGGCTGAAACCTCCAGTAACTGTGAGCTAAATAAACCTTTCCTTCCCTAATTTTGAGTGTTCCTTATTTGTCCCAGCAATGAAAGAAGAGTAACTGCAGTGAGACCCTGCACACATACACAAAAAAAGAATAAGTGAGACAACCGTTATTTCCTAAACTTTTTAACAATATGCATTTATTGAAAGTATGTCTAACAGTTACTAAACTTTAATATCATATTTTTATGAATCTGTTAATTGAGTTTTAGAATCAGAAAATACAAATGACTGGTTCATTTTAAATATGTCAGAAATCTGAAGTCTTCAGATAGCGTAGAGTTTTTTGATATTTTGTTAATTCAAAAATTTTTGATTCATGCCTGATAATTTGTCTGATTTATTGTTTGCTCATTTAATTCCCTCTCCTATCTAAACAGACCATTCTTTCAGCACTCAAGAAAATAGTCTTGCTAAAGAAATATGATTTTAAGTGTATTTTAAGACATATTACTATTACTGTACATAGTATGTACCCCCTAAATTCATAGCACCAATGCACACCTTTAATCCTCAATATACCTCTGCTAAACACTAAACCTCATGGCTATAAATGGGCAATCATCAAAAAAATAAAAAATAGTCAATGAATGTTGACATCTCCATTTATTCCATATACATATAAATATACATGTATACATACATATATACATAAGGTAGTCGATCAGTGTGAATTGAAAGGAATAGAACTGAGTCTCTAAAACTCAAGATCAATATTGCACATTATGAAACCCTAGAAAAGGAATATGTAGTAGATGGGTATTCAGTAAAGAAACGTGGAGTTCGTTTTAGATAAATTTATCAGTGCAGGTTGCTCCCAAAGTCAATTCATGTAATCCAGATTTTAACTTTTGAAGTTAAAAGAAAATGACTGATTTTACCTCTTT
>NW_004524738.1:5471881-5473488 GCF_000260255.1 Octodon degus
CATTAACAATGGCTGTTACATTACGTATTTTTATCGTTTTCTCAGTTACTTTTTACAGGTTGCTGGAACAACCGACGCTCAAAATGAAGGAAGGAAAGTTTTTTTTTTAACTCATAGTTTGCGCAGATTCCAGTCTATACATGACTGGCTTGAAGGCAGAGGGCAGCAGAGGAGCAGCAGCAGCTGCGGAATCTATCAAGCCTCGTTTTCTTCCACCTTGACAGCGAGGACCGAAGCTCCTACAAGGAAGCGTGAAGATCCGAGCTCCTTCGAAGTGGTGCCGCTGAGTTGATCAAGCTCCTCCAAGGAATTGGCATGTGCAGAAGTGTTCCTCAATCCTTTAATATGCCCTTTTTGTTCTCAGTTACAGTAGGGCAGGCCCTACACCCCAGGGCATGGTATTTCCAAGTTGATCCAGCCAAGCTTCCCACATCTCAAGTTGACACAGTGTCAACCACCACAGTCATCAAAAGTATTGCTTCGATTAGCAGATGTAAGTATGCAAGAATCGTTAAATAATTGGCCATTACTGCTTACTTTCATAAACTTTTTAAACATCCTTTTTAATCTTTATTTTGTAATATATTTTAAAGAGCATAATAATTTTTGTAAGTCATTAGAAATGGTACACATTTAGAAGAACAAGAGAGGTATTTAACCGTGTTTTTTGTATTGCATATTGCTGTCTTCGATGTAGTTGCAAAGATTGCAGATTTGACTAACTATACTATATAGTATATAGTATATAGTATATAGTATATAGTATATAGTATATAGTATATAGTATATAGTATATAGTTAGTCAAAGTGAAAATTTCAAACATTAACAGCTCTACTTTCAAAAAATTGACAGAGACTGGTCATGGTGGCATGTACCTGTAATTCCAGCATTTGGGAGGCTGTAAACAGGAAAATGACTACAAGTTGGATCTAGTAGTGAGACCCTGAACACCATGTAGACCTTTCCCAGAGAAAACAAAATTGGCAGAAATTAATAGTACAATCATCTCAGCGATCCTGTATATATACTTGCATGAATCTCCCATTTCCTTTTTTTTCTGTCTTCTCTCCTTTCCCTCACCTTCACTGTTTATTCCTCAATTATATATCAACTTTGTGTTATTGTTGTATGAAAGAGCCTTGGATGATATGAAAACATCAATGTTGAGACACTGAGCTCTTAAGCTAAAGAGTCAAGTGACTTCTCAGTGTGTGAATCCAAATGAAAGCTGCATTCATACCAATTCTAATTGCCTTTATGAAAGAAAGTAATTGCATTTCATAGCGATCAAATAGTAAGTGAAGTTACATTTCTAATTAAATGATCTCCATTGAAAAAGAAACAAATTGTGCCTGTCCAGATAAAGTTGACCATCGTGATAGCATGAATAGAAATGCTTAAAGGATTGTGAGATGCTCAAATAAGTTTATTAACATTTGAAGCATTGTAGTTATCAGCCAGAAAAACAATATTGTCTCCAAGAGGCTTAGCCGAACTGAATGTTGAAATCTGTGAGTAATGAGATTCCTTTCAAGGAAAAATTTCAAGCAGTTGTAGGTGACCTAAGCAGAAATTAAATACTTCAAGCAGGATTATTTTGAAAAAT
>NW_004524738.1:5474543-5484037 GCF_000260255.1 Octodon degus
CTGTTAGAAATGATGTGAAGAAATTTTCCACCACCGTGCTGTGTCCAAAATATCTTTTCAGTATATGCTACCCAGCCACTCTAGTCATGTGGTAAACTGTTATCAATTGAATCTTGTGGCGTGGTAGAGTCTGCATAGAATCCTTATTTTCCTTTATAACTGCCTGTAAAGCACAATAGTAGATAGCAGCAGTTTGGATACGCCAAAGAGAAACTTTAAAGTACTTCCTTTCAGTTAAAAGATGAAAGCTTTCCAGGGCTGAGGAGATGGCTCCGTGGAATAAGCACTTCCCTGGCAAGCACAAGGGCCTGAGTAAAGAAAGCTTTCAATTTAAGGAAAGTAAAAAGATCATGTATGAGATTTCTAAAATCTACTATAAAAATACATGCTCATGAAATTTTGAAAAACAAAAAAGGGAAATCTTTTTTATGTCCCTTCCCTCCTTCATCTCTAGAGCATCTTACAAATGGGGAGGAGAGGAAGAGTTGGAGAGCTTAAAGAGGGATGGAGGAAGTGGACCTAAAGAAGAATTAAAACATACTGAAATAATATGAACTACCCATAATAAATTTAATTATTGTGTATTAAAAACTGTATTAATAAAATATTAAAAAAGAGAAATGTGTGCTACTTTGTGTTGGGAACCTAACCCTGGAAGCTGAAACAAAGGTCAAAGGTGTGTGGGCTAGGCCTCAGTGCCTAAAGCAAATAAGCTAAATCAGTCCTGAAATAAACTTTCTGTCTGCTTACGCTGGCTACTAGTCACTAGGCAACCTTGTGTCACGTGTTATTAACTGTGCAAAGTTATAAATAAACATCTGTTTTGTTTTGCTGGTGGGTTCTGCTCACCAACCAGGTAGATCAGCCACTGCCTAGCCCAGCTTTTGTCTTATCTATCTTTTCCTCATACACGCTGCTGTTTCTCACCAGGTAGAACTGATCATACCGAGACCAACAGATCCCTATACTTTTGTAGTCACATCTCAAACTTCAAAAGTCATACCCATAATGTGTGCTCATTGGTTGGCTAAAATAGGGAAGGAATTACATTTCAGAAGACACGGACACAAAATGTGTTGTTTGACAGCAGTGGGAGAAAGCACTGCATCTGTGCAAAGACTTCAGGAAGGATTACAACTGACACCAAGATATTCACCATAAGTAATAAGGGATAGTTAAACAAATTCAGGAATAGGTTCAGATGGAAATAAATAAAAGTCATTGGAAAGGCTCTGAATAAGCCACTATCCCTTTTCTGGTCTAGTAAGTGAAGTTAATAGAGGAGAAACAATAACTTCAAAAGCAGGTCTTTAGCTATAATAAGTTGGGTTGGTATGGGTGGAGAGGTCAAATAGAACCTTTTCTTTCTTACATTTCGCATATTGTTTAGACAAAATACCTGACACCCAAAATAATCAGGAAAGATTTATTTATTTCACAGTTTGAGATTTCAGTCTATAACCACTTGACTCCAAGGCAGGGTGGCATGGCAGAAAGATGATAACTCATGGGGTCAGAAGACAGCAAATGCCTCAGAGAATTAAAGTGCCTGCAAGAAGGCACAGGGGTCGAAATTTGATCCCTGGGCCTGCCATGCCAGCCCCGTCCTCCGGGGTGTGCTGAGACAGCAATTGAGACTGGGCGTGGTGGCATGAACCTGTAATCCTAGCTCTTGGGAGGCTGTAAACAGGTGGATCACTATGAGTTCAATCTTGTAGTGAGACTCTGAATGCCCTGTAGACCCTTCCCCCCCCAAAAAAAAAAAATGAAAGAAAGAAAAAAAGAAAAAGAAAAAGAAAAAGAAAAAGAAAAAGAAAAAGACAACAAAAGCAAAAAAGCAAGGAGTGCAGAACTCTTTTTGTCCCTAAGATCATATGTAGGCTGCCCACCCTAGGATAAGGGTAGCAGTCACACACATAATCCCAAGACTAGACAAGAAATGAATCACAAACTCTAGACTCAGCCACCCCTGAGAGGTGTCATGCCATGAAAGCATGATATTTTGGGAAACATTCAGAGAAATCATAACATACCTACATTTATAAAAGTACAAAAGAAGTACTATATCATAAAATATAAAGCATTTTCTAATTGCCATTTTATTTAAAAAAGTTTTAGCAAAAAAAATTCTAAGATTGATGATCCCCAATCATCTATAAAATTATATCTTTATGACCCAAGTTCATCAAAACAGATAATATCTTTTCTGAAAGCCAAGTTAGCCTAACATTATATGACATTGTCTATATAATCCACTTCCCTTCGTCTTAACATGCAGTCATTGATTACATCACAAGACCCTAAAATAGAATAATATAGTTTGAAAGAGACCATATTCATACTAAACTCATAGCATCATTATTAATCTCTTCTTTTTTCTAATTTATAAACTAAGATATCATAGCTATGTTTGTATGAGGAAACAAATTTGAGATATCCACTGGGAATGCTAGAACACATCACTTGAAGTTCAGCAAGAGCTTCAATCTCACTAACTTTGCACCCATCCCAGGAGATGAAGAACACACTTTACCTATGCTGTAGAGGCTAGGACTTTGTTTAAAAGTGATCCCTTTGTCCCTATGACACTGGCTGTCTTGTCTACTCCAATTCCTGGCTGCCAGAAATTAGTTAGCTGTTTTGCCTGATTTCCCACCATGGTGTCTCTGCTTGGAACTAACCCCTTTCAAGCAAACTGTAAACAAATTGAACCTCTCTTCCTTTTTGTAACAAAAATGCTCCCCCACCCCAAGCCAATATACTTTAGTTTTTAGTGGGCAGGTAATTGATCCTATTGTTGCTCCAGTCGTATTTGTCTCATAGGAAACAGCTTGTCACTGTGATGCTCATCTTGTCACTACTTTAGCTCTATACTATCCCCTTTTACAACCTCATAAAAACCTCTTTCCCTGGACCTGGAGGCCCTGATACTTTAGGGATAATTGATTCCCTGTCAGTGCCTGCCTGATGTTAAATAAATCTGTCTCCAAATCCTGGGTGTTGTTTTGCTGTTTCTGCTTGCTTTTGTTTCTACTGCCTTGGCTAGGACGACTGACCATGCTCATGTCTTAGTTATTGGTCATGGTATTTGCAGATGAATCAAGGACTGCTCCAGGTTCTGACAAGAAAGCATATCCTTGAGATTTCTTGAGTCCCCTTGAAGGTCTAGAGGAGGATTCCTGGCTCCCTGTTTGAGAAGTCACAGACCTCAAAAGAAGGAGGATGTAGTCTTCTTACCTGCCTGCTAGACTTTGTTAAGAGCCTTGGCTCACACTAGTTAGTCTGTCTTTCAGTCTTCCTGAGCTTGAGCAGGAGAGATTTATGTCCTCTTCTAGGGAGGGCCATGGCCTCAAGGAAAGGGTGTTAAATGTTTAACATCTGAATGCCTGTTGAATGAATGTGAGAGTGAGTGGAACACAGCATAAGCAATAGGCTGCTCTGTCTGTACACCAAGACTGGGAAGTACTGGTTGCGGCAGCTGAATGGGCCTTCACCTGTGGTTCTGTGGTGACTATGGCAAAATGAGGCCTTTGCTCTCCTTACCCAAGTCACCACAAGGGCCACAGTCTGCCTAACATCTAAATGGTCTCTGAGAGCCACCCACTTTTTGTCTATTGTGCTGTCATTCAAGGGTACACAGCATACCCATAAGGAGACATGCCCAGGAGATGGGAATTAGTTAGTCAAAATAAACAGTCCCTGACAGTGGGGAAAAATGGAATCATCCTGATAATTCAGCCTTGGCACTCTTGTTGACAACCACAGTTGATATCAGCAGCTTCCCCCCTGCTCTGGACTCTTCTACTCTAGCTAATTGAACCAGTTCTGGATTGATCAGTCAGTATTTGCCACAGAGACCACCCTGGAGACACACCTAACCTGGTCAGATGGTGAGTCATCTAACACTCACCTGACACAACTGTAAGCAATTCCTTCTGAGTTCCACAGTTTGACTGAGGAAATTAGACCTTTGATCCTAATGAGTTTCCATGGCTTTTCCCATAGTCACCCTGACAGAAGTATAAATTCAGTCAAGATTTTTCAAAGTCATCAAAAAAGAGGGATTAAAAAATCCTCCTAAACCTGTTACCCAGAAACCTGATAAAATAAAATCATTTGCTGTCCATCAAATGTCCATAAAAAGTCCAGTGTAACAGAGAACCATACCCTCTGGCTATGAGTAGCATGAGTTATAAACAAAAATAAATGCCCGCTACAACTGTAAGATACAAATAAACCTAGCTTTCTAGGCACACTTCAATTTGAACCTTTCTTTTCCCAGTAGGGCCTAGATGGACAGCACAGGCTCAGCTCCATAAAATTGGGCCCTGTAGAGACCACAGTCATTACAGAAGTTGGGGTCAAACATGTGATATTGCCAGTAGACAATGGAGCAGAACTCTGACTTCAAAAGTTCCCTCTGTCAAAATGTTAGCATCACCAGGCCAACTGGGACTCTTGCCTCACACACCTTCTTCCAGGCACAAAGTTGCAGCCTGAGAGGACATCTCACCAAACATAAATGCTTGTATAAGCCAGTTCCCACACTGCTTATGGGAAGAGATCTACTCTTCAAGTTAGAAGTGACGGTCTCTTTCTCACCAAGCCAGTCAGCTTCCCTCTCACTTAACCCTGCACTTTCAACTTTGGTTACTGACTTCTAACTTCTCAGAGAAACCTGATACCACCAACATCAAAGCTGTACTTCAAAACACCTTCTGGGGATCCAATGGACTAAAACACGAACCCCAGCCAGGAAAATTGTACTTGGAAGGTCAGAGCCAGATCTACCCACACCATCTGTTCTAAAAGCTCAAGCTGCAGTGATGTTACCTTTGCCCCTATAGACAGCTCAGGCTTCAGGGTCTGTATCATCAATCTGGTGGCGCTTATATGTATGTACCTACTCAGGTTGGCCCAAGGCATTGATCATTTGAGCTAAGAGTACAACAAAAGTTTGAAGGGTCCTGCTATAAATAATCATCCCTAGATATGACCTACGTACCCTTGACTATTGGCAGCAACAATGGGGAGACAAAACACAAAACCTGCAGAACTATGCAACATATAGACTGAAAACTGTAAAAAAAGTTAAAGGAATAAAACATAACCCTACAAGAATAGCTTATATCCAGTTCCATAAAGCTTAGCTAAAAGACAGTTATACTTGGAGATACTCCTGCACACACATGTAACCCAAATGCGTATTAACTACTTTTACAGATCTTCAGCCTTACATCCTGTTAGATCCTCTGGAGAATTTAACTGGGCCAGATAGCTAGCCCATTCTGAAGAGACAACACACTCAAAGCCCTTCTCTTGTTGCTCAGGATGCTGACCCATGCAAACCTGAAGCCTAGAACACCATTCACAGGATGGCTCCTGACCTATTCCCCTTGATTTTTGTGTCTTGTCAGGTTACTTATCCTAGTACTTTTTCCTCTGTCCCTGCCACGCTAGCTATGGTTTTTGCTTTAGCTTTAGGAATAATTACCCCATGGGGGAAAAAAGAAGACCAGAAAGACCCTGACAAGCAATAAAAATTACAGAGCAAAGGCACAGTGTATCCTTTCTTAGATCGGATCCACTCCCTCATTCCCTTGTCAAATTCAGCTTAGCGAGACATGATATAATGAGGGAAATAAACCACAAACTCTTACTGAGGAAACGTTTATTCTTGGGGACTTTGCTTAGGGTCCAGCTTAGGACCACTTACAGCCCTAATGCTGCTTCTAGTTGGGTCTTAGATCAAAAGATCACATGTAACACGCCTCACAAATATCTGCCAGAGAAACTAACCAAGAGGGGTGAATGTAACAGAACAATGTCACCTTTCCAGCCCCTGTACTTCCATTTCTTTGTTTCCCACTTACTGTAATGGTTTTTGTGGCAGTTCTGGTTGCTTTTGTCTCCTAGAAATGGCTGGTCACTGTGATGCATATTATGAGAACCAATATCCAAGAGACAAGCCATTCTGCCTCTCTAGCTCTTGGTTGTTTATCCCTTATTTTTTAAATTAATTTTATTGAGAAAAAAATTGCAATGGCACAGTTTCAAAACAGGTTGGTAGGGGAGTTACAATTAATACATTGCATATTGTTGTCTTTGTAGTAGTCATTCATAGCTCAAGATGCTGACATGATATCCTGTCCAAACACTATTAGTACAAATCTTTTTTCTTATTGAATTAAGAGAAGGTGGCTGTATATCTATCCTAACAATTTTGTATACACAGATACATATCTCCTTTTATGTTTAGTTTTGTCAGAGATGGGTATTCCATGGATATGCAAATATTGTAGGTGCATGAATTCAGCAAAATATTCTAATATACTCCAGTAGTCCACAATAGTAGTGGGTTATCCACAGGACTGGCATTGTCAAAATCTGTGGACTTGAACCTTCCACAGCTCAGCATATTAACATGGTTTCACTTTTCATACCTCATTTCTATACTTTTCTGCTGGATGGGTAAGACCAAGATAAAGCATGACCAATATATGAAGAAATATAACTTTTGTATCTGACAAAGTCAGTCAAATCCCCTCAGGACTTATCCCGAAACCCTGTACTGCACTTTGTAGATCCTTTGTCAGTGTCAGCCATGTGGATGAGTCACGGCCACTGCTTGACGAATTTGCTCTTTGTGAAAGCCTGAGAGAATGTTTTCTCTCTATGTGACTCTTCTTAGGCACACTCTACATCATCAATCACATTGCTCTGTTGCCCCATAATCTCCTTGATCAGAACATTTGGGACACAACTGAGTTAAACCATGTTAAAGTATAGGTTCTCCTATGTCCTGAGTCCTCACTGACCTTGAATGGCTAGGGCCAAAATGTTGGCTGTCCTTGCAGCCCTTCTTTTTCTCTAATTTTTGGTCTGCAAACTTAAGTTGTTGAGCCTCCAAAAGAAAAGCTTATTATTACCTTACAGCATATGCAGTTGGGTTTAACCTCACTATCTGTCTGAATATCAAACATCTTAGGCATAAGATGAAACATGTATTTTTCATCAAATATTGATATGTTAAACTTTAAGTCTCTACAGAATATTAAAAAAGAGTAAAAATATTTTTTAAAAATATGAATAAGCAGTTATATACTTTTACACAAAAATTTAGAAATCTAATCACATACAACATTGTAGCAGGACAATCTTGTGACATTTTTTCCCTCTTTTCTCTTTTTTTCATTTATTAGTATTTAAAAAACAAAACAAAGCAAAACATTTACTTGAGTCTGGCCATAATTGGTATGTCATGACAAACAACCTAGATGTCTGTCACTTGAAGAATGAATGAAGGAGATGTGGTATTTTTATACAATGGAGTGTTACTCAGCTATAAAGAATGATAAACTAGAAGCCTTCATATTTAAGTGGATTCCACTTGAAAATATAAACAAACTAAACCAGACCTACATGTGTAAATATCACATGGTCTCCCTAGTATGAAATCTCAAAAGAAAAAATGCAAGTAGAAAGGTATAACACAATTAAAAGGAAAGCGATAACTTGAGGATTAGACAGCGAAAAGAGGGTAAAGAGAAAAGCTAGGAAACATTACAGGGGCAAAGCCATACACTTATACACACAAGCCAGGTAAGGCAATGATCCTGAGAACTATCAGCAGGTCACTGAAGCTAGTAGTTACTTGGTGGGATTCTCACCCTGACTAACTATATATGCTGATACCTGTGAACTGAGCAACTGCACTGAAGACAGCAATGTGTAATAGTGGGGTGATGCTTGGAATGCCGGTCATTCTGGCCTTCTAAATATGTGCTGCTTGTTTATCCCTTATAAGCCCAATACCAGCAGAGATCAGGGCCTGGTATTTTGAGAATGATCCTGATCAGTGCCCATCAATGTGAAGAACTATACCTCTAAATCCTGAGTGTTGTTTCGGTGTTTCTGCCTGTCTTTGTACGTTAAGGGCAACTTTCGGATGTTGGCTAAAATGCCTCATCAATGACAATACCGGCTGGAACACTTTGTAACTGTTCTGTGACTATGATATTCTATGTGTTTTACTGTAAGGTTTTTTTTTTTTTTTTTTTTTTTTTTTTGAGTGGGGTGTATAATCAAAGAGCATATCACTGTCTCTCTTTAAGGCTTAATTTGTTTATTGAAATCAGATTAATAGGCCAGAGAGATACCTAAGCCGTATAAGTGCCTGCCAGGCAAGTGCAAGGTACTGAGTTTAAAAGAAAGAAAGAAAATAAAATCAGGTTAATAAAAACTTTTAATAAAAGGTATCTCAGTTGAATTTCCAAACTGCCCAAACATATTATTTGATGTTTCCAATGTTTCCTCAGTACGATTAGGGTCTATAATTATTAAAGAGGATTTCAAATTAATTTTAGAATATAAATTTGCTAAATATAGAAAAATACTAATTCAACAAAATTAGATATGGGAAATATTTACAAAGCTTTTGGGGGCTGGAGAGATGGCGCAATGGTCTAAAGCACCTACTTGGAACAAGCTTGGAAAAGCACAGGGACCGCGGTTTGATCCCCCAGCACCACATGCCAGCCAGCCGCGACCCTGGTGGGCTGAGCTGGCCACACGCACACACACACACACACACACACACACACACACACACACTAAATGTTAAAAAAATTAAAAAAAATAAAAAGTAAAATAATTTTAGAATTTTATGTATTCAATACGTTATATACTGAAGTAATAATCCTTTCACATTTTAGCAGTCTTGTATATTTGCAAACAAATACATAAATACAAATATAATTTATAACTTTATATCTCCTGTGTTTCAAATCCTATATAATGTAAAGTCATTTATTTTATATTTTCTGAATAAGATAACATAGATGTGTAGGAATATTCTTAATTGTATTTGTCCACTGTTTCTCTTTGGGCAACCACTGAATTTATAAAGACTTATCATTAATCACACATTGTACAATTTATAATTTTCTGTTGCATTTTTCATAAACCCAAACAAAACACAGATATACTAGTGTGTTTTTAATGAACACATATATCAATCAATTGACAGCAATTACTCAAAGATCTGTCTAAATGTAGATTTTTTGCAAGCTCCATTAACTTGATCTTCTTACCCAGGAAGTATTTTTACATACTATTATGACCTTCATGTGTAGTTTAAGGTAAATTGCCAGGTCACCAGTATAAAGAAATGCAACCGGTTTATACCAGATGATAAGTGCTTGCTGTTGAGTTGAATTCAGAATCAGAATATTTTGTTGAAGTGTCTCACACCTGCCTGGATAGCCCAGTCTCGTTCCTCTGAGGTCATGGGAGGATCGCTTCGTGGTATAATGCAAACATCCCATTTGTTTGGGTGGCCTGTGTTTGGCACATCTGTGTTTTTGCGAGACATTATGGGGAGGGAGGCCAAATGAAAATTGTCATAAGGCACCTGTCCATTAGTGAGTCGTCATGCTCCATAGCAACTTTCTGGCACCATCTGGTTATAATCTTATGCTCTGAAGCATGAGAAT
>NW_004524738.1:5484543-5486807 GCF_000260255.1 Octodon degus
TAAAGAATCATAGCTAAATAGACTGGCTTTAATTGGGTTTGTGCTAAATCCAATGCTTTATAGAACCATCAGGGCTGAAAAGAAAAAAAAAATCTATTTGTAAAATATACAGAGAAACTGACTACAGAAAACTAATAGAAAGAAAAGCCATATACCAGATACTAAATAATCAGTCCAAAGTAAAAAATAAAGCACGCATTGCTAAAGGAAGAGAAAGATCGTCTATTTTCAATATTAAAGGTGATTCATTTCTTTACACTGACCTTTTACATTGTGATAATTAGGCTTGTGACCCTGTCTGTTTTCTGAAACAAAAAGAAATGTCCCTTTTCAGGTATGAGGTTATATTCCCTTTATATCAATGGGGAACTGATCTTGGGGCTAAATTCAGGCATGGTGTGAGACAGCAAGAGGCTAAGAACTCTCAGCCTTGTACATTTCCCCTTGGAAGTGGACATACAAGTGTCAAAAAAGAGCTGATGTACTCTGTCGGCACCCATATGCACATGCATGCGCACATGTACACGCTTTCGTACACAAAATCTTCATTTTATATTTGGAAAAGATACTCTAAAAAATTGCACAGTAATATGCATCTTTCAAAACTAGAACTGTTAATAGGTACAGAAGATTTCTGCAAATTTGATGACAGACAAGACCATTGTCCTATGGCAGCTTGAAAAATTTTTCTATGTAGGCCAAAATTTATCAAATTTCCTGTTCTTCATATATACAGTTTATATATGCCAATTTATGTTTATAAAACTGGAATGCTTTAATCAAAACTATGTCTACTAATCAAATGTTATTTTATTCTTATTTTTATATTCTAAGATTTGATGCATGATTGTGCTAAACCTGCAGGTTAATTCATGAGGAATGGACGTCTTTGGTATTCTTGCTTTTCTTACACAAAACACAATACATCATCACATTTATGGAGATATTCTAATTTCCTACACAATAGAAAAAACATTCCTTTGTGTAACTCTTGCAAATATCACATTAAAAATAATGAGATCCTCACTATAACTCCTGAAAACATTTTTAAAAATTAGCTGTTATATAATTTTATTGCTTTTATACATAGAACAAGTTTGTGTATTGCACTGCTTAATTGACTATTGGGTGGCACAGAGGTTAGGTCACAGATAAAAAAAAATCAAGATTTTCAAAATGCAAAAGAGTTGTACCATTTCAGTTGACCATCTTTTCTAAAAGCTGCAAAACTGCTTTCATAGTGTGTGTTGACATGCATTTTTCTGTTTAGCCAGCTTCACACAAAAGCCACAATTTTGTACATTAAACACGTCAGTGGCATATGCAGCTCTAACACCGAATATTAATATCGTCCATATGCATACATAATTTATGTGGGATCTACATCTATCGAAGAAGAGCTTTTTCTACCTTTCTAAAAATTTTATTGCTTTGAAAAGCAAGGAAAAGCCATCCACATAAAAATGTAGCATATTATTTTTCAGGAAAGTTGATGGAAACAAAATTTCTCAACTGAATCTCAAGTCTACAAGGCTGAAGAGTTTGTAAGAATTATGAATGTGAGACTGCACACATTGTTTTTACATAAATCATATAGAGAACTTTCCTCATTACTGTTACAGAGAAGCTTCCAGGAAGGCTGGTGAGAGGAAAGGATTTCTCCACTTGGCTCCGTATTGGAAAGTAAACACTAATGAGATTCCAGCCTGCATTGTTAGTATATGTGCATGGGGATGGGTGGTCCTCACTGCTCCAATGATATCATTTGAGCTACTAACTTATTGAAACAGTATGACTTCCATTTGCCTCCAGCTATTTAATAAAAAGGAAAATCTAATCTCTTCTTTATCTCCCAGAGTGCACTATTTGCCAACTTTACAATAAACTGTGACTTATCTCAGGAGGTTATGAAATTGGTGTGAAGAGAAAACTGTATTTGAGGCTTAACTTTGATTATTAGTCATTGAACCTACTTCCTGGAATCACTTTTAGGTTTATTTCCAAACAGTGGTGTATCACAACTTCTCTAAAGTTTGAAAGTTAAAAATTAGGGGAACTGGGCTAAGGAGATAGCTCAGCAGTCTAAGCGCCTGCATGTAAGCTCAAGGACCCAGATTTGATCCCAGGTACCACAGGCCATGCCGGTCCCCAAACCCCAGGAGCACCTAAACCGGAAGTGGTGGCACATGCCTGTAATCCCAGTACTGGAAAGGCTGAGATAGGAGGATCACTGTGAGTCTGAGCTGCATAGCGAGACCCTGTTT
>NW_004524738.1:5486907-5489268 GCF_000260255.1 Octodon degus
TATATATATGAACTTATATTCATCAACAATCAGAGTAATCATAGTATTCTCTCTCCAATTCTTTAGCCCCTGACTTTTAAGGATTAACTTGCCTCAAATATTTCCCATAGTGTCTCCTCTTCAAGTACCCCTCTGTCTAGGAACAGGTTACAGCACTGTCCGTTACTGCTCCACTTAGTTAAATACCTCACCCCATCTCAAGTTAGGGGGAATCCTTACAAGAGTGGTATTTCAATCTTTTTGTGAAGAAGTAAGGTATTTCACACACAATCTACAGCTTCTACCAAGAAAAGAAAGAACACAGAAATATAATCATTTGTGACCATTCCTACACATTCCTTCTGGATCTGGTAAAATTATAATCATACACACACGCACACATGTGAAAACCATATGTACATTAGTATTATCTTAAAGTATAAGGAGATTCACACTGATGACTATTACATCCTAACACATGCTCATTAAATGTACATTAATTCTGTCCTTCAATCACCCAGAAAATCCACAAGATCTATTGAAGATTTTTGTCTTTTTCTGCTGTCTGCTTTCATTTTTCTGCTTATATCTGTACTCCTACTGTCATTTTGGTTCTCCTAGTCTTGCAAATTGCCTTCTTGCAAATTATCACCTTTGTTCTTTCTGTCTTCCTCTCTGGTAGGGACTCATAATCTTCCCCAGAATTTTTCAAGTTGTTACAGCTAAACAATTGCATTATTAAAGGCATAAGATATATATTTATTCTGAATTCCTCTTTAGCTTCAAATTGTTGCACTTATTTTTCTCCATAGTATTTTAACAATTCTTTACAGAATAAGAAACATCTACATAACACCTTTTTAAATGTTACTGATGTGACATAACTTCATTGTTGGAACATAACACAATGTTCTTTATCTAAGAATAGATTTGATTTCTCAGCAGTAAATGAATAAAAATAAGGGATGGAGTTAATTACTCTCTGAAGATTTTTCTACTTTGACAATATCTACTTTATCTCTCTTCAATATAGATGGTATAAAAATTTATCTTCATATACTTTACATTTATTATTGGTTTCATACTGGAAAACTTCCCAGAAAAGCCAAAGAACTGTCTGGAAATTTACTGAAACAGAACAAAAGGGATGGACTCATTGTCATAACTTAATTACTTCTCACTTGTTGATAGTGTGAGCCTGAACCTATAATGGTGTTTTCCCTTTTTGTAAAGGGAATGTAAGTATCTATATTAGATAAATACAGTGTTCACATGCTGCTGCGAGCGAATAATATATTAAATACAGTCAACTACATTTTGCAACTTCTCTCTATGAGACCATGAGTTCATTAAGCAGGGTCTCTGCCTGTCTTTTTCCCTTTCCTCTTTTTCTAACACACAAACCCTCCTGGAAAAAAATTGTGTGAAGCTTCAAACTGTCTTTGAATTATAGCGCTCTACACGGCAGAAGGGACCTAGAGCTCACAGCAAACTGCAAGACTGGATGGCAGCACTAAATTCATAGCCAAATAGATTTTTCCCTGGGTGAGAACTCTGTTTTTACCATGTGAGTATACAAAGCTGTAACTTCAAAGAACGCAGAGATGGGCTTTTGGTCGGCAATCTTGTGAGTTAATTCCCAAAGAGCAAAGTTTCTCGCAAATTTCTTTTATCATCAAACTTTCTTCAACCATCTAAAGAAAGAAAAGAGCAAATAAGCAATAAACATGCTTTGTTAATTTTACTGAAAAATGCTTTAGAGAAAGGATGTGAGCAAAAATGAAGAAGAAAATTAAAAATTAAAGTGCAAGGGCCGGCCAAATAGCTCAGACGATTAAAGCACCTGCAAGCACATACAGGGGCTGGGGGTTTGATCCCCGGGCTGCTGTGAGGGCCCAGGTCCCCGGGGGCATGCTGAGACAGCAATTAAGACTGGGCATGGTGGCACGTGCCTGTAATCCCAGCTCTTGGGAGGCTGTAAACAGGCAAATCACTAGAAGTCCGATCTAGTTGTGAGACCCGGAACACCCTGTAGACCCTATCCTAAAATACAAAAGGAAAGAAAGAAAGAAAAAGAAAGGAAGAAAAGAAAAGAAAGTGCAGTCCCGGAACAACTATGCACCCCAGTGAAGCTCTCAAGCAGATAGGACCCTCAGTATAAATAGTCTGGGTTGGTAGGTTTTAGGCAATAATTGAAATACACTTTGGGACACTCAGACAAATTATTTTGAAGGTTTTTTTAAAAAAAAAAAAAAAAAAAAAAAAAAAAAAAAACCTAGGTCAGAAAGCAAGCACTAACAACATTTACTAACTTTTAAGTGTCATGCGTCTCTATGAATAGGATTCTGAATAAATAAACCAATACAGACTTCTGTTAGGATC
>NW_004524738.1:5489933-5490588 GCF_000260255.1 Octodon degus
CCATTTTATACAACTTTTTACTCTGTTTTCAAAACTTTGTTCTCTTATAACACCCTATATTTACTAAGAAAATGCTTATTTAAATTTTTAATAATAATTTTTAGCTTTCATTATTGTCTACTTGGATTTTGAGTGCAGTAAAAACAAAATCCTGATTTCTATGTCTTCAGGGTTAGTAACAAACTAAGTCAGATATTATCTTAGATAATAGGCTTTATAATAAGACACCTCTCACATGTAGTTAATCTAATGTAGTGTGGCAAAAAATAAACACGTAAATATAAGATTTCAGCAAATGTTGAGATTCTTCAAGAAAATGAAGTAAAATGAAATGATACAAGGCAATGAGTATCCTAAACTAGAAATCCATTTGTAAAATTCAAAATATTTGTAATAGAGAGAAAGAAGAAACAGTTTTATCTTGATTATTTCAATGGAAATTTGTCCCCTTAATAGAATATGAATGAATTTAATTAAATATATGTTTGTTGCATATTTCATATGTGAATTATATAAGAATTATGTAGACAAATGACAAAATATATTAATTTATACAAATGCACCAAATAGTCAATATATTATTTTCCTTATATTAGAGTATATCTTCTAATCTATATGAGAATTTCACCATTTAGTTGATGATACAAGATTTGAA
>NW_004524738.1:5499009-5507502 GCF_000260255.1 Octodon degus
AAAAAAATTAATTTGCAAAATTCAGTGATTATTCAGCACATCTAATTCAAAACAATGGTCGTAAATAGCCAATATACTCACTTGATAGCCAACTAGTTGGTAAGCAATAGACAAGTGTAAGGAAATAAACAACCAAACCTGTCAGTTTGACTTTAAGAACTAAATAAAAGTCACACTTTTTCACATATTTTTTAGGTGGGGCATGGTCAAATTTATATTATTGGATTCAGAAAAATCAGATGTCTAGAGCAAAAGTGTTAGTTTTTAACTGTCTTTATGGAGTCTTTAGCAGAACCTTTAGAAAGAAGTCTTATTGATGTAGTCTTTCAATAACACTGAGAATCTTTCAATGATAGAAGCTGAATTTTAGTCCCTGTTTATTGTGTGTTGCCATTTCTGATGTAAAAAACTCATTTTAAATTGGTTCTTGGGTTATTCCACCTCTACTAACAGCAGTAGATTCCTAAAGCTTTGGATATAAGAAAACCACATACACATACAGCGAAAGAAAGAAAAAAAATACTTGTATTTTTTGGTCACTCTGTATGTGTACATATATAGACTTCCCTTTCTTTTAAATGATTATTTTTCTTATTCTGAATATTTATGTACAACAAAATTACTGTCTCCTTAATCATAGCTCTAAACTTTGCAATTAATTTATTCATCTCTTAAATGAACCATCTTCTCAGTTGCCAAAATTGGTAACCCTATTTCGTATGAGAATTGAAATTGTCATTTGTTTTTCCATATCATTGTGAGGATAATTATCTTTGCTTTCATTGCATTCTAAGCAATTGTTTTTATATTTTTTCAAAGCCCCTCTATATTTTCATACCTGTACATTTCATATATAATTCATAGAAGGTTGCAAATGCTAGTCATCTGCTATTAACTTATTCATTTACTATATATTAGGGTATTTATTATTCATATGCATACTGAAACACAAAAACATAAAGACATCTGAAAATAATAGTCATAAAATTTTGTATTTATACTGCCTCCTCACTGCTCTGTAGGAGATCCATTAACTTATTTGGGGATTCCTTGGATCTATCCATTTTTAACAAGAATAGTTTCTGATTTCCTATCAACTTTCACTTATGACAACTATGTGGTCCTAGGCACCACTGAGAGGTACCCTGGACCCTTTTGGTCAAACATAATTTTCCCCTGTATGCTTTAGCTTTTACTAGTTATATAATTTTTTTTTTTTCAGTACAGGGATTGAATTCAGGACCTTGCACTTGCCAGACAAGTGCTTATTCTACTGAGTTATCTTCCCAGCCCCTTCAATTTTTAATATTAAATCTTAAGTGTACATATCTTCACAGTTAACCTATATTTAGAGGAAGTAAGTGTTATTTTGTCAGTTAAGAACAAAGAAGAATAATCTTTCATTCAGGTATAAATAGAGTCTGAGAAGAAATCGATCAGATTTTCTTGACCCGATTACCAGAACCTCATTTTTCATTGGTCAAATATAATGAAGTACTTGTTAGTCCGTGCTCAGGTGATGGTATTGGATAAACTTCTCTAAGTGCACAATATTTGTGGGCTAGAAATAGGAGCGTAGACATGACCTATGAAGCGAGTCACTTGCAACTTTCTGCCTGTTCAGGAACTTGCTCACTCCTTCCACCATAGAATGATGCCTGCTACTTCTGTGTGTTGGCTGCAGATTTTTTTTTTTAAATTTTCAGAGTACTAATGCAGCTCTGCAAGAGAAAATTACTTTCAGACTATGCCTGGTATCTCTCTTCTTACTTGTCTTTATAAATACGAAATATTGAACAATGAAAGTGAAAGAAATGGAGTCTTTGTGGTGTCATCATAAAGAAGTGTTGAGTAATGCAAAGAGAGAAAGAGGGAAGGAAGAAGCAGAAGAAAGGAAGTGAATGTAGAAGTGGAAGAAAGGTGAGAGAAGGGCAGAGACAGAGATTGATTTATGTTAGTTTTCTTTGTATCTTATAGAAATTGTGTCACAACCTATTTCTTAAAAAAAACTCATCAAAAACATTAGCTGTAACTGATTCGTCATAAATAGAAGAAATGACATTTGTTGAAAGCCTTTTCTTGAATTTATAGACTTGTCAGAACTCTAAGAATGCATATTCATTATTTTTTTTAATTTTTTGTATTTTAGGGAAGGGTCTACGGGGTGTTCAGGGTCTCACTACTAGATCGGACTCATAGTCATCTGCCTGTTTACAGTCTCCCAAGAGCTGGGATTTCAGGTGCGCCACCACCACGCAAGGTCAACATGCCCTTTCGGTGTGCCCCAGGGGCAGGGCTGGCACCTCAGGCCCAGGGGTCAAACCCTAGGCCCCTGTACCTGCTTGCAGGTGCTTTAATATGCTGAGCCATAAGTATGCATGTTTATTATATAATATTCCTCCAGTTCACAAAGGAAAGAATCATATATCTCCTTCTGTGTAGGAAATTGGTGTTAGGTTGAACTGCTGTTCACAAACAGTTGTATTTGTGAATTGAAGTATTACTGTACATCAAAAGAAGAGTAAGAAGGCTAGGGAGATCGCTCAGCAGTCCAGGTATCTACCTGGCAAGCACAAGGACCCAAGTTCGATCCCCAGTACCTCATGCCATGTGGTCCTGAAATGGGTATGGTGGGACATGCCTGTAATTCCAGTGCTGGGGAGGCTGATATAGGGCATCACTATGAATCCAAGCTGAGTAGCAAGACTCTGTATCAAAAGAATAGAGGGAGAGAGGGAGAGAGAGAGAGAGAGAGAGAGAGAGAGAGAGAGAGAGAGAGATTCCATTACTAGGCTATGCCATTCTTTGCAAATTTCTTAGTGTTATCTAGTCATGTTCATGAATGAGACTGGGAGGCCACTTGTAATGAAATTTGTGTAGATTTTTATATTTCTGTGCATTTGTATTTATTGCTTTGTGCCTATTTTCAAAGATCAAAGAAAATATTTAAGGGGAGAAATGAAAACACATTTATAATATTTTCTGATGTGTTCCAGAGTTTTTTTTAATGTTCATATAGGGATAATATATTTGAAAAGAAACCCTACATTTTTACATAAACCACATATCCACTTAAAGTCTACAGATTCCAGACAGACAGTGTGCTTTTTCAAATACCAATATATTCAATATCTCTTTCATAAATTACCTTACTTCTGAGGGTCCAAATATCCCTTTTGACATGAGAAAAAATGTAATGTTATAAAATGTTGGTAGACAATTTTACTCCAAAGATATGAGTATGGGATCATTATCACAGACTCATTGTTGCCTTCTTCTTCATCCCTTACCTTAAACTTGCTGTCCTTCCACTTTCTTGTAGATGCACCAGCAAAACCAATACCACTGAGTACTTTCTGGCCACCTTGACAAAAATCATGTATTTACTAAGCCTCTTTATGTTTAAGGCTGATGCCCATAAAGGAATTGAAAGAAAACCTTGTTTTCAAGGACTTTGTCAGAAATAAAATATCAGTGAGAAATGAAGGCCCCAAAATTGTATCACATGTGACATTTTTGGTATTGACATGTGTAGTTCAGAATGAAACAGCTTAAGAGAAATCATTATTTTTAGTATAACCACTGAACAAAATCATTAGAAATACATGTTAATAAGTTATAAGGGAAGGAAAACAAAAAGTTTCAAAATGAGATCTGATCAAATATTCAAAAGGTAGAAAGGAATACAATGCAAAGTGAAGGTTATTATTATATTTCATCATTGTTTTTCTTTCTTTTAATTTGTGGTCATACTAAGTTATTCTCAGGTCAAATTGCTTCTACTAAGTTATTCTCATGTCAAATTGCTTCCAATAAGCAAATTATTTTTTGTAAGATTCATTGGATCATAATAACTGTGGAGTAAATACCTATAATAAACAAGGTAAAGTTAAAAAAAATCCCCAAAGAAACAAAATAAACTACTATGGCCTGAGGAGATAGCTCAGCAGTCTACGAGCTTTCCTGGCAAGTACAAGGATCCAGGTTCGATCCCTGGCATCACATGCTGTGCTGGTCCCAGAACCCCGGGCATGCCGTGCTGGCCACCCAAACGGGACATAGTGGTGCACATCTGTAAGCACAGCACTGGGGTTGCTAAGATAGGTGGATTACTATGAGTTTGTGTAACATAGTGAGACCCTGTATCAAATAAATCAATAAATGAAAGATTAAAAATTATAGCAGAATAATGTTCCATTATGCAAAAATTCTGTATCTTTTTTATCCATTCCTCTCAGGTGATGTGCATTTGGGATATTTCCAAGGTTTAGCTATGACAAATTACCCTGCTGTAAACATGGGCACACATACCTTGCTGTAGTATGATGATTTCAGTTCTTTTGGAAAATATAGGAGTGGAATGCCTGGCTTCAATGGGACTTCCAATCCTAAATTTTGAGGAATTTCCATACTATTTTCCATAGTGATAATACGACCCTGCACTGTGACCAAAAGTGGAGAAGTGTTTCTTTTTCTCCATAGCCTTTCCCGCATTTGTTATTGATTGACATCTTGGTGATAGCCATTCTTTCTGATATAAGATGGCATCTCTTTTTTTTTTCTTTTCTCTTCTTCCTATTTTATTTTATTTCATTTTCATTATTTTTAAATTTTTTTATTCATTTTAATGAGAAAATAGAGGTGAAATAGTTTCAAAACAGGTTAGAATGACAGTTACAATAATTAATACATTGCATATTGTTGTCTTCAGAGTAAATCTTGAGAGGATTTGATTGACCTTGTCAGATATAAAAGTTACATTTATAGTTATATAAGTCTTGCTTTAACTTGTTCTTAACCATCCAGCAGATAAATATAACCACGAAGTGTAAAAAGTAATGCCATATTAATGTGCTGAGCTGAAAAGGCTCAAATCAACTTCTGACAATTTCCAGTTGTGCTGATAACCACTACTATTATGCACTATTGGACTATATAGGGTTATTTTGCTGAATTCAAGTACCTACAATATTCGAACTGGCATCAAGTATGAAAAGTTCCTTTAAAGACTACTCCATATATAGCTTCTCTAAGATGGTATATCAGTGTTGTTTTAATTTGCATGCCTTGAATGACCAAAGATGTTGAACATTTTTTCATATAATTATTTTCTTTTTGTATCTCTTCATTTGAGAATTCTATATTCATCTTAAATACCCCTTTTTGAATTGGTTCTTTGAATTTTTGGGGCCTTTTTAATAAATTCATTGTATGTTCTAGATAGTAATCCTTTGTCTGACCGACAGTGTGATATGATTGTTTCCCACATAGTGGAGTTTCTTTTTACTCTATTGGTCATATCTTTTGATGTGAAGCAACTTTTCAAAAAGATGAGATCCCAATTATTGATTCTCTGACCTGAAATTTGATTTTTGTTAATAAACTCTTTACCTACCTCATTTCGTTTAGATTTCTACCTACTTTCTCTTCCAGAAGATATAGTGTTTCAGTTTTAATATTTAAATCTTTCATCCATTTTTACTGTATTTTTGTGAAAGATTGTAAGTATGGATCTGTCATAAGTGTTTGGCATGTGGAAAAAAAGTATTTCCAGCACCATTTAATAAGAGGCTATCTTTCTTCTAATGAACATATTTGGTAATTTTGTCAAGGACAAGATGGCTGAAAGTGCTTGTAGTTGTGTCTACATTTTCTAATCTGCCCCTTTTTCCTCAGGTCTGTTTTTTTTTTTTTTTTCCAGTACTACACTGATTTTATCAGTTGCTTTGTAGCATAACTTCATGTAAGGGATTGTGATGCCTCCTGAGTTTCATTTGTTACCCAGGATTGATTTTGCTATTCTTTGTCTCTTCTGTTTCCATGTGAATTTTGAGAATCTGTTTCTTTTCTAGATCTGTGAGTTATACTAGTGCTATTTTAACTGGAACTGCATTAAATCTGTAAGGCAATCATAGGAGTATGGATATTTGTACAACGTTGGTTCTTCCTATCCAGGAGCATGGAATCTTTCCCTTTCTTCAAATCCTCGAGGCTTTTGTAGATTAAATGGATGTATCTAGAAACTATATTGGTAAGAGAAATAAATCAGATCCACATGTGAAAACATTGTATTATCTCACTTCTGTGAGAACTTGAAAGAATAATGAAAATCTAAAATGTACAACAGATACTATCAAAGGAAAAGAAACTATTCAATGGGAAGGTAAAACAGGGATGAGGAAAATGACAAATCAAAGAAAGGAAAAAGATATATGTATATATATATATATGCAGAATAATTTGGATAATTGTATTGTTGATCCCTGCTGGTGTTTCAAAAGGAGCAGTTAATGCTTTTTTTGTTTGTTTGTTTTGTTTTGCTTTTGCTTTTTACTCTGATTTTTTTTCCTGATTTGAATGTCTTATAACTTCTTTTTTTTTTCCCTAAATGAGTCTTACACATTTATATCTGGTAATGTGGACAACTAAGTTGAAGATAGCAACATGTAATACAGCAATCATTGTTGAATGCTTATTCTTTGTTTAGTCAAATCCTGTACTGTTTCTAATGTTATTTTTTCTTTATATCACTATTTTGTATTATTCAAAAATAAAATAAAAAAGGACAGATTAAAAAAAATTAAAAATAAACTACTAGAGCAAATCACCTAATCACACAGCAAGACCATGAAAGAAAGCAAAAAAAAGAAAAATACAGCAACTAAAAGAGGAGCCACAAAAACAGCTACAGAAAAATCTGAAATAACGATGATTATTTTACATAAATACATTGAATTCTCCAATAAAAATAATTTAATAGATAAAAATATCAAGATCCAACCATGCACAGTTTATAAGAAACTAATTTACTTCTAAGAAAAACATAGACAGAAAAATAAGAGAAGAAATATGTGGTTTCATGAAATTACAAAACAAAGCAAAGCAGTAGTAACCTTACATATATGAGCTAAAGCAGACTTTAAATCAAAGGCAGTAGAAAAGAAAACAAATGTCACTATATGATGATAAAAAAGTCAATTCAACTACAGAAAATAAAAATTTTAATTTATATACTCAATTTCAATACACATTTATGAATATTAATAACCTTAACAGAAGAGATAGATTCTAACATAATTATAGTAGGAGATATATTCCAATTTCAGTAATGGACAAATCATGCAGACTGACAATCAGTAAACAGCATAGTTACCACGTATCCTAGACTTAATGGGCATAACAAATATTTATAGAACATGTCATGCAAAAATAGATGAATAGACATTCATGTTTTCAGTTCATGAAACATTATCCATGATGTCCATTTCATAGGCTACAAGGAAAACTTAACAATGTTTTATAATATTAAATCATATAAAGTATCTTTTGTAAACACAACACAGAGAAATAAAAATCAAGAGAAAGAAATCGTAGGAAATTAAATAAATGCATTGGGATTAAACAAGTTACTCTTGAACAACCAACAGAACAATACATTTTTTCTTTTAGTTGATCAAGAGTAAGTTGTATCATTCCAAGGATATAACTTCTCTAAGGCAGATCATAGTTTAGGTCATACTACATGCTTCAATAAATACAAAAGAATTAAAATAATCTGATCCATCCTTTTAGGTTATAGTGAATGAAATTAGAATCAACCCTAATAGAACTATACAAACATATGGAAGTGATATACTATTGCAAGATCAGTAGGTTACAAAATAAAGGACAACAAAAATAATATTTTATAATTAAATGTCAATGGAAATAAAACATAACAATATGTGGGACACAATGAAAGCAGCTCTAAAGGATAATTTTATGGCTACAGTTCATTACATTAAAAAAAGTGTGATCCCAAATAACTTATCGATGCATCTAAATTTTTCAAAAAAAAAATAATAATACAAACAGAAAGCTAGTAAAAGAAATTATAAATATCAGAGGAAAAATTAATGAAATTGAGAATTAGAAACACCAGTGATTTCTTTCTTTCAAAACATAAGTATTATTGATAAACCTTTAACTAAACTTATTAAAAGGTATAGAAGATTCACATAAGAGATGAAAATAAAAAATTGAAAGAACAACAACATACTGAAATCTAGAGGATTATTAGAAACTGTTTTGAAAACTCATATTCTAATAAATCAGAAAATCTAAAACAGACAAATACATTTGTAGACATATATGATTGACTCAAATTGAATAAAGAAGACACAAAAGTCCTAAGCAGATCAATACTTGGTAATCAAATTGATGAAGCAATGATAACTCTAAAAATGAGAAGCAGTGAGGACTGGATGGATTTACCCTTGAATTTTACCAGACAGTTAGAGAAGATTTAACACTCATGCTCTTCAAACCATTCCATGTAATTGAAGAGAAATGTATGTTTCCAAACCCATTTCGTGGAGCCTGAATTGCCCTAATAATACAACCAAAGAGGAACTAAAAACAACAGAAAGAGCTGGTGAGATAGTTCAGTAGCATAAGTGCCTGCCTGACAAGTACAAGGTCCTGAGTTTGATCCCTGGTACTAAAATAAAAAAA
>NW_004524738.1:5507602-5512049 GCF_000260255.1 Octodon degus
AGAAATCGTTTTTAAGGTTTTGGGGAAATTTTAGGTGACTTTCTATGTACTGCTTGCCATAATTGTATTTAATATTAAGCCAGTAGAAAGAATGTTGTCTAAATTTTTTAGATTTGAAATACACTCTAGCTGGATTGCATTTGAATCAAGGACAGCCTTTTGCAAAGCAAATGTAATACACCTTAAACCAAGCCATTTGCATTATGAGAGTATTAAAATTCAGCTCTGTGTCAATATCTTTGGCAGAAAACTTGAGCATAGTAGAGCTAGTAAGACCATTTGTACAAAGACTTTAGAGCACTTCTGTACATTTTTATTAAGTAGAAGAAAAGGGAGGTACCTTGAATAAAAGTAAAAAATAATTGAAGATGAGAAAATGATATTTGTCAGAATGAAATAAGTAGGGAATAAAATCAATGCGTACAAATTTGCACAGCCTTTCTGAATAGGAGCAGAAGTATTCATTGACGTTGTTTGGGGACTTTTCAGAGTTTCAATTAATTCCTCTCAGAAATATTACAAATCAGTGCATCCACTTAGTCGCAGTGTAAGTCTGAGAGCTTAAAGCTAGATTCCTGAACTTGGACAAGCACTAACTCTGAATCTTGTGGAGGATATATAAATGATGAGCCTAAAGAACTTTGTATAGCTGAAAGTAAAGTACTGATAAAACAAAACTACAGGACATTAAAAAGAGATAGTAAACAGAGAAAGCCTCAATGATCAAATGTTGAACACATTTAGCAAAAAAACAAGTAACATGATATCAGATTATAGACCAAAATACAAAATAAATGTCTGCAAGTTATTCATTTGAGGTTACATTTATATACATAAAAGTGAGGAAAGGGAGTAAATGTGTATGCAGGAACCCAAATGATTATGTAGATATTGTGCCCTCACAGAAGGGGGACAATGGCGTCAGTCTGGAAACATGGAATGGAGACATCAATTCAAAGAGTACATCAGTGAAGGGAGAAGAGAAGCTTTACAGGAGTGAAAACAGCCTCACTGTTTCCTCCAGGTGACCGATGTCAACACCAGCAGCTTGATTGGTAGCATGTACCTTTCAAATGGTCTACTGATTGTGGATTTCTTCCATAGTTTCATCGACACTCCTTAGTCATCAGAACTATCAGACAAATTCCACCAGAGTATCCTGTGAAATCCTGAGCCATACTCATCAAGGTGGTCAAGGTATAATCAAAGCCAGGCAGAATCCGTGACTCATAGACTACAGGAGGAGCCTAAGGGGCATGACAGTTAAATGTAAGATGTTACCATGGATTGATTTGGACACAGGAAAATTACATTTGATCATAGATTCTATTCTATAACATTAAAGATCATAATGCATAAATATGAATTCACTTTCCAAATATTTCACAGGAAAGAAAAGTATTTATAGTGAGGAAACCTATGTGTTTTGCACTGTGGTGTAGAGAAATTATGTATTATCTTTGCAAATTTTATTTGAAACTTAGACTATTTAAAAAACAGACTCACTTAAATATATGCAAAAGAACTTTAACCGTTAGACTTGCCACTTGTTTATTTTTAGAAAAAAACCACAATTGTTACTTTTCATACTAAGGAAAAGTTCTAAATTATTCAGAATTCCCCAGACTCTACAGTATGCCTTATTCTTCGTTAAAAAGAATACTAAAAGTTAGAATAATAGACATTTTCCTTACAGCATATGGAAATTAGATTTTCTAAAAGTATTGTTGGAGAGAAGTCAAGAATAAGGAGTTTAGCTCTACTATGTACTTAGAATGCAATTTCCGGGCAGGGGCAATAGCTCAGTAGCAATATCACCTGCCTGACAAGCGCAAGGTCCCGAGTTTGATACCTGAGGCTAAAATAAATAAATAAATAAATAAATAAACACACCCTCTTTTTATATAAAAAGGTATGAATAATAAATAAAATTGCATAAAATCTGTGGTTGATTGATTGTAAAATGATGAAGCTAAATAATATCTCTATCTCTTTAAATATTACCTATTTTGTGTGGTTCCTAGTTAGGATTTCACCACAGTGACACTCAAACATATAATTTGTAATTAGTAACCACAATCACCTTGATATGTTGTAATTTCCAGATCCTTTGTATTGTTTCACCAACATACCCTATAATGCCCACCATGCTTCTAGGAGTTCAACTTTTCTTTGGTTTCCATATACAAATATTGCAATATTTCACTTTCTTTGCTTGACTTATTTCACTAATCACTAATTTTTCAGATAAATTCACAAAGAGTGTTAGAGCCATGATCTCCGGCCAGCGGCTTGTGTTCTTGCCACAACCAGGTGCCTACTGGAAGAGCACCTAAGACTGTCTAAGTTCTCCCAACAGAGATTCTGGTCAGCATCTCTGAATTCCTCAGGTCTTGGTACTCTAACCACTGGCTTCTTCTCAGAAGCTCTTGTCTTTTGCCTTTTGCTACCTGTAATGTTAACATAATGTACAATACTTTATTGCACTGAACTTCTGGAATATTTCATGATTTTTCAAACTTACTCTACTACGAAATCCTAGATCTTGCCAAAACTATAAATAATGTACTACTAAATACATACAAAAAGTACATAACATAGATGTATATTCTACAAGACTGGCTGTTTCCTCTTGTCACTCTTCTTCTCACATCTTAGTTGCAGTGCTGTTGATTAAGATAATGAGAACTGATGCAGTTGGACTCATTTTACTGTTAGGAGAAATTCATAACAGGGACATAAATTACCCGTCAAATATTGCTCAGTGAATTAAAAAGAGAAGGGGTTTTACAAATCATTTATGTGGAAGACCTTTCACTGAATCAGGCGTCATTTCAGATCTTGACACACAAAGGACCTGTGTGGTCAAGAGATGGATTGGTTCCTTTGTTTTTTTAATTAATTAACTAATTAATTAATTATTTTATTTATTTTGTTGAGAAACAAATAGCAATGAGATAGTTTCAAAATTGATTAGTAGGACAGTTTCAATAATTAATATATTGCATATTGTTATCTTCGTAGTGGGTATTCATACTATAAGATGCAGACATGATATCCTGTCCAAACACTATTAGTACAAATCTTTCTTCTCATTAAATTCAGATATTAGCTGTATATCTATCCTAACTATTTTGTATATACAGATACAAAATGGTCCTTAATTTGTATCCCCCTCTTTTTTTTTTTTAGTTATGTCCGAGATGGGTATTCCATTACCATTTAAATATTGTAGGTGCATGAATTCAGAAAAAAAAAAATCCAATAAACTCAAGTAGTCTATAATAGTAGTGGGTTCTCTGTAGGACTGACAATGTCAGAAGTTGTTGACTTGAGCCTTTTACAGCTCTGCATATTAATATGGTTTTACTTTTTATACCTCGTTTTTACATTTTTGTGCTGGACAGTTAAGAGTAAGATAAAGCAAGACCTATATAACAAGAAATGTAACTTTTGTATCTGACAAAGTCAGTCAAATCCCCTCAAGATTTACCCTGAAACCCTGTATGTACTGCAGTTTGTAGATCTTTTGTCAGTGTCAGCCATGTGGACCAGTCATGGCCATTGCTTGACCAATTTGCTCTCTGTGAAAGCCCGAGAGAATGTTTTCGCTCCGTGTGACTCTGCTTAGGCACGTTCTACATCATCCTTTCTCATTCATAATGTACCCTCAATCCTTTTAGCTGTCATACTCCATTCCTTAAATCTAAAGGGGGCTGTCCCACAATATTCCTTTTCCTATTTCTTGCCTTCATTCACCACTCCCTTCTTTTTGAACAATCATCTACCTGAGAGACAGCATAGCAGCAACTGGCATGTCATGACAAGCAGCCCATATTCAGAAGACCAGAATGACAGGCACTTCAAGTATGAAACTACTATTACAGATTACCATCTTCAGTGCAGTTGCTTAGTTCACAGGTATCAATATATACATAGTTAGAGTGAGAATCTTTCCAATTAACTGCTAGATTCAAAAATCTTCTTTAGATTCTCAGGATCATTGTCTTGCCCATCTTCTACATATAATTGTATGGCTTGACATATTCATGTTTCCTAGCTCGTCTCTTTTCCCTCTCTTGATTAGTTAGTCCTCAAGATCCTGCTTTCCTTTTACTTGTATTATAACTTTCTAATTTTATTTCTTCTTTTGAGTTCATATACTAGGGAAACTATATGATATTTACACATGTGTGTCTGGTTTATTTCATTTATGAGTATATGTTCAAGTGGCATCCACTTCAATATGAAGGCTTAGAGTTTATCATTCTTTAGGCTATATATGGTTAGATTTTTGGACTTATGTGTAAACATAAGAAGTATATAATTCTTTATGCCTATTTTTAAAAATATATTCTAATTTTAAATGTTTTTTCATCATATTCTATAGGGACTTAAAGTTCAACATATCAATACTTGATGAAAAATACCTGTTCCATGTTATGCC
>NW_004524738.1:5512149-5540508 GCF_000260255.1 Octodon degus
AAATAAATAAATAAATAAAAATAAAATTATTGTTCACTATCCTTTATGAACAAACATACAAAATCTAAAATAAGATACTTGAAAATAGATCCAACAAATCATTTAAATGAGCCATAAAAGCAATAAGAAAGGGTGGCAACGTGGGGAAAATGAAACCTCTCTATATTGTAGCTGGAAACGTGAAACAGTACAACTACAATGGAAACTGGTATGGAAAGTCTTCAAAAAATTAAAACAGAAATGTCATTTAACCCAGAAATAGTTGCAAAGTGTATTTTCCTGAAAGAATGAAAGATACCATCCTGTAGCGGTTCCTGCACACCCGTGTGTACAGAAGCACAACCTCAGGAGTGAGGTTCTGGAAACAGCATGGATTTCTGTAAATAGATGAATGGATAAAAAAAATGTGGCATTTAAAAAATGGAATACTATTCCTTTTTTTTTTTTTTTTTACTTTAGGACAGATTCTACTGGGTGTACAGGGTCTTACTGTGTAGATCAGACTCAAAGTGATCCTCCTGTTTACAGCCTTGCAAGCACTGGGATTACAGTCGTGTGCTACTATGCCTAGTCTCAATTGCTGTCTCACTGCACCCTAGAGACTGGGCTGGCATGGCAGGCAGAGGGATTGAACTCTCGGCCCCTGTGTCTGCCCAAGAAGGTATTTAATCTACTGAGTTATTTGGCCAGCCCCACTGGGAAGAATAAATGTATGTTATTGGAAGTAAAATGGATGAAACTTAGGACCAAAGTGCTAAGCAAACTAAATCAGGTGTAAAACGTAAGATATCGCATAGTTTCTCTTATAGGTGCAGCTTAACATATCAATAAATAAATAAATCATTAGTCCATAATAGCAGTGGGTTATCCATAGGTCTAGCAATGTCAGAAGTTGCTGATTTCAACCTTTTACAGCTCAGCATATTAATATGGCTTTACTTTTTATTCCTTGTTTTTATACTTTTCTGCTGGATGGTTAAGCTCAACATAACACAAGACCTATATAACAAGAAATGTAACTTCTGTATCTGACAAAGTCAGCTAAATTCCCTCAGAATTTACTCTGAAATCCTGTACCAAAGTTTGTAGATCTTTTGTCAGTGTCAGCCATGTGAATGAGTCACGGCCATTGCTTGACCAATTTGCTCTCTTCCAAAGCCTGAGAGAATGTTTTATCTCCATGTGACTCTCCTTAGGCGCACTCTACATCATTAATCACTTTCCTCTGCGGCTCCATAATCTCCTTGATCAGAAAATTTGGGATATAATTGAGTTACAGGATGTTACAGTACAGGTTCTCTTATGTCCTGATTCCTCACTGACCTTGAATGGCTGACCAAAATGTTGGCTGTCCTTGCAGTCTTTCTTTTTACTAATTTTTGGTCTGTAAACTTGTTAACCCTCCAGAAGAGAAGCTTAATGCTATTATTACCCTGTAATATAGGCAATTGAGCTTAACATCACTTTCTGGATTATTTTGCTGAATTTGCATACCTACAATATTGAAGTGGCAATGAAATACCCATCTCTGACAAAACTACAAAAAAGGGGATATAAATGAAGGACCATTTTGTATCTGTATATACAAAATATTTATGATACATATACAGTTACTTTCTCTTAATTCAATGAGAAGAAAGATTTGTACTAATAGTGTTTGGACAAGATATCATGCCTGCATCTTGTGCTATGAATAACTACTATGAAGACAACAATATGCAATGTATTCATTATTGTAACTGTCATACTAATCAGTTTTGAAACTGTCTCATTGCTATTTGTTTCTGAATAAAAATAATTTTTAAAAAATAAATCAAAAAGATAGAAGAGACATGACAGAAAACACAAAGGCAGCTCTTTAGTAAGGCAGAGGGGATTAGAGCAAAGGTGGAAGGACTGGTGAGTCGGATAAAAGAATTCAAAATGCTCAAGATGTGTTACAAACATCTACCAGTTACCAAGTCTCTACAGTTCCCCATCTGTGTGAACATCAGAGCTCTGATTCACAGACCTAAGCTAACAAAAGGAAAATAGAAGGAATAAGAAACTTTAAAAACTGAAACAAATAAAGTCAGAAAGGCAACTTATGAATACCTACAAGACATCTAAAAGCAATGCCAAGTGGGAAGTTTGTAATATCAAATTTCCTAATCAAAAATGTCAGAAAAAGCTGGGCCAGAAGTTCCTGTAGAAACAGGACACTGAAGGCGGAGGCAAAAGGATCCCCAAGTGCTTGAGGCTAGTTTAAACTACAGTGAGGGCTGGCCAGATAGCTCAGCAGATTAAAGCACCTGTTTAGGCAGGCACAGGGACCAGGGTTGGAACCCCAGCCTGCCATGCTGTTCCCACCACTGGGTGCCCTGAGACAGCAATTGAGACTGGGCATGGTGGTATGCACCTCTAATCCCAGCACTTGGGAGGCTGAGGACAGGAGGATCACTACAAGTCTGATTTAGGTAGTGAGACCCTGTACTAAATACAGAAAAATTAATAAAATAAGCTATACAATGAGAATGAAAGATGCCATCCTGTAGTTGCAGAAGCATGACAAAAATCCAGAAAAAGCAGAGATGTGTTGAATAAGCAACTGTTGCTTCAAATCAAGGAATTAGATAATAAAAATTAGTGTAAAACAAAAGTAGCAAGGGAAAAAAATCACAGGACAAAAATATTAATGTAAAGAGCTGGTTCTTCAAGCAGATACATATGATTTCCAAACTCCTACATAGACGAGATTAGTTAGAGAAAAGATAGAGAAATCAGAGGAGAAAAGGGAAATATGACAACTGAAACAGAAATTTAAAAAAATTATTAAAATTATTAGCAGTAATTAAGATGTCAACAAACTTAATAACCTCAAAAAAGTGGGCACATCCTGAATGCATACACCTTACCAATTGAACAATGTTCCAAACAAATTAATAGTAAGAGGATTGAATTTGTAATAAATGTCTCATCAAAGAAATGCTTCAGCCAACCTCACAGGGAGTTTAAACAAATGTTAAAAGAGCCTGTAAGGGCCAGTGAGATAGCTCAGTGTCCTAAAGTGCCTGCTTGGGCAAACTTAGGCAAGCACAAGGACCATGGTTTAATTCCCAGGACCACATGCCACTCCAGCCCCACCTCCAGGGCAGGCTGAGCAGGCCACAAAAAAAAAGAAGAAGGGTGGGGGGAAAGAGCCTTCAAGAATTATCTCACATAGGCAACAGTGGAATGCAATAGAGAGCCTAGATGTAAACCCATGGTTTAAAACCAATTGTGTTTTGGCAAAAGTGCTAACCACACAATGGAGAATGGACAATTTCAAAAACAGTGCTGGGAGAACTAAATATCCACAGGCAGAACAATATAGTGAGGGCCCTAGCTCACACTTGTTACAAAAGCCAAATCAAAATGCAAAATTATATATGTGACCAAAGCCCATAAAACTCCTAAAGGAAAAGTGTGAAATGCTTACAGACATTGGGATGGACAAGATTTTTTTTGGAAAAGACTAAATGTACAGCATGTATACAAAGCTAGACAAATTGGACAAATGGAATTATATCAAATATATATTAAAAACTACAGCAAAGTAAGCAACCAACAAAATGAAGAGATAATCTATAGAATCAGAGAAAATAAATGTAACCTGGACATCTGTCAGAGGCTTAATATCTAGAAGACATACAAAGCACTCCAAAATACTAAAGAAAAATAGTAATTGTCTGATTATGAAAATAAGTAGATCTAAGCGCACATTTCTCAAACTTTTTTGAGTGAAGATATACAAATGATCATTCTAGGTACATTAAAAAATTATTTAGCATTATTAATCATCAAGGAAATGTAAAGGAAAGTCACAATAAGATTTTATATCATTTTAGTATTGTTATCAAAATGAGTTTACAGGTGTACGAAAATGCTAACTAGTGTTCAATCACCTCATACCAAATGTGGCAACTCTACTCTCCATTCTAAATAAGAAAATCTCGCATTATATGCCTTTTAAAGATGGATGTTAATGTACACATATTCACACAACTTTTGGGCATTATTTTTTGATTGTGTGTGTGTATGTGTGTGTGTGTGTGTGTGTGTGTGTGTGTGTGTTCAAATATCCTAGCATATCATGAACTCTTTCCTGTTGGGGTAACTTTAACATAAATAAGAAGAGGAACTTGTAATGTATTCATTTATAAACATATTTACTAACATAATCATTTATATGTTGTAGAATATTATTCTTGTTTTCAAAATTTTCCTTTCTGGTCACCTGTATCACTTCATACTAAGCTCTGTGATACCACCTATTGTATACTGCGATCCAGTGATAAGCTTCTTTTCTTTTGTTGTTTGTTTAGAAGCATACTCTTCAGTTTCTTCTTTGGCTGAGTAGAATTAGAAGAGACAATTTTCTGCCCTATGAATTGTCAGCAAGTGAATTCTTCCCAGACAGGAAACCTAAACAAGATGGTAACCCTATTAAATCATCCAACTATAGGGTTAGAAACTGGAGTAGAAATGCTGGATATTTTCTGAAGCATCTTACTGTAAAAGGGATCAGGTCATGCAAGTCACTGTTATCCATCTCTGTATTTGCAGCATCAATTTGATAACTGCTTCTTCAAGTGCTACAGGATTAGGCTTCGCAAGATGCCATCCAAGCTGCAGTCACTGGAGTTACAGATACCAGAAGTCTGGCTATATGTAGGGGATCCATTCTCCTCCTGCTCCCTTTGCGCTGGGCTGCTACTAAGGGGCTGATAGGAAGAGTGTGCTGAGTCTTTTCACAAATCATGTGATGTGGTGGCCAAGGGTTCTCCTGTAAGTCAACCTACAAAGAGAATTCAGATGAATGATTTCTAAAATAATTAGGAAGAATCTCCAGAAGGAAAATTTCTGTTTTGTTTCTTTCATACATGCCTTATTCTAAAATGTTAGGGTTTTCTACATAATCATTCAAATGCTGTATTTCTCATAACATCAGATTTTGTTGCAAATAAAAAGTGGGTATCTAGCAGCCTTTTAAATGGTTTTCCAAAACGTATGAAAGGGAGGACAATATTCTCTATTTCCATAACATTTTGACGTATTTAATAGGAAAATAATTGAAAACAAAGGAGTTAGCTCTACTTCTCTTTTCATTTTTAAAAATTATTTATTTATTTATTTATTTACTTACTTACTTACTTAGTACAGAGTCTCACTACACATCTCAGACTCACAGTAATCCTCCTGTCTCAGCATCCCCAGCACTGGAATTACAGGTGTGTACTAGTATGTCCAGTTTCATTGACCAGCATCGTACACCTGGGGTTTTGGGCAGGCATGGTGTGCAGTAGCAGGAACCAAACTCAGGTCCTTGTACTTGCCAGGCAGGTACTTAGATCACCGAGCTACCTCCCCAGCCCTCTATTTCTCTTTCAAAATTAACTTTTAGTGCAACAATTCCTTCTATTTTCTTGAATTTCCCATCTTTTTATCATTGTTTATTAAGCAAGGATCACCTCACGGTGAGGCACTCTTCCCTTTTTTCTCTCACAGTTTTCCTTTATCCTTATGTGAGAGATATATCTGTAACCCATATACCACCTTCCATGTCCAACCAGACATACGAGGATGCTTCCACTTAATTTCTGTGCTGTTTCCAGAATTTGACTTCTTTCCAAAAACTGGTCTCTTTCCTTCCTCTCTGCTCCCAAGTCAATACATACTATTAACAATTCTAAATTACAGAGCATTATTTTCCCAACACATTATTATCTATTCTAAATAAGAATTTCCAACATTACTGTTCTGCCTAATAGAACTGACCACTGAATACTCAATTTTTTCCCTAGGCAGAATGGTCAAGAGGAGTAATTTCAATTATAGTTCCATGATACATAGTTGTATCAAATCTTTACCCATCTTCTGTCAGTGATTCATCAGGTCACCATCTGAAGTCTTCTAATGCCAGGAAAGTAATACCATGCTGATCAGAGATCATGATACGCTCGCCAAGCCCCTTTCTGGAGAACACACAGGCATGAACCCAGAGTTTCTTGAAGCATCTGAACCACTGAACCCAAGGAGGGAGGTTTGCAGAGCGTTTTGAAACAGAGATACAGCATCACACAGGTCCAAATCTGGACACAAGTAACATTCCTAATATAGCACCCATCTTATATGCTGGTTCAAGCCACCTAGGAAGGGACTAGAACATTTTAAATTATCTGTATCATGTTATTTGACAGCTATCTCCACCAGTTCTAGAGGTATAGATACCAGGATGGTTGTTAGCAAACTTCACAGAAGGCATTCATGACTTGCTTGGATTTAGGGCAAAGACAGGAGTAAATCAGCTTGTTCCAGTGCAAAAGAGATCAAATTTATCATATTCAATGTGTTTTTTTCTTATTTTCCTCCATTATACATAAATCATATGTATCTATGTATGTATATATGTATACAAATATTTAGTTCTATGTAGACATTTGTTTATGTCTTTTATATTTACCCACACACAAACACACACATACTGACACAGACATGCAGCTAAATATTTAATGAATCTATGGGAATGCAAAAATAATTAAAGTATTTTGATGCTAATTACTTGATAATTTTAAAATAAAATGAACATAACATTTGCAGGTAATGCATCACATTTAGTTAATTAACATTTTTCTCTGTAGTGCTAGGATGCTGAATTCAGTACCTAGTGAACCATTTAATTCCTTCTCTAGCAATTATCACAGAGATAGATGAGAATGCAAAAAATCTTAATTCTTGTTTTCAACCAATGATAATTACCTACTTGACCTGAGATCACAATATTGTACAGTTTAATTTTGATTTCCAGCTTAATCACATGCAAAAATAATTTTTTGTATTGAAACAATGTTTTTCATTTTTCAATATGTTTCTGCCCCTGAACTCCAAGTAAATTTAAGTTGGTGTTATGTTTTAAATAAAATTGTTACTAAAAAGAAAGCATAATATAGAATGCACATGTTTTACTCTACATACTCATATAAATCCACAATTATAGTAAATAACAATACTTATATATGCATATTTAGTGAAAAAAATGTGTGACAATGGTTATTACCCACGTATCCACCCTCTTTGTACCATCAAAGTCTCTCCTTATGAAGTGATAATGGACTTGAACATCTCCAATTATTGTTCTTTAAACTGAAATGAGTGTGCTTTATAGAATCCACTTTGAGGATTATGGGCTAAGAATCAACACTGTTCTAAAGGATCTCATTAAAAATACACTGAAAATAGAATAAATACCACAAACTCAATAGCAAAATAAAAATCTCAGTCCAAAAATCAATAAAAGACCTAAATAGACATTTCTAGAAGAAAAACATACAAATTACCAGCAGATATATGGGAAAACATTCAACAACAACCATCAGAGAAATGATAACTAAAACTATAAGCTACTCTATAGCCCTGCCCGGAAGTATACCTTCACAGCAGGAAGTATTGCTGTTATCAAAATGAATTAAAAGTAAATGTACTAAAAAACATTGACAAAAGGGAATTCATGTGTATCATTTATGTCAATACAAGTTAGTGTTGCCATAAGACAGAAGAGCAGGAGATTACATACACCAAAACTACCATATAAGCCAACCATTCCACTGCAACCATATGTCTGCAGTAAAATCAGAAGGTTAAACATTTAACACCCATGTTCACTGTGGCAATATTTGGCATAACCAAGAAATGGAAGCAGCCTAAGTGCTTATTAACTGATGGATGGATTTTAAAAAAATGAAGACCATATGTACCATGGCCTACTATTCAGTCATAAAAGAATGAAATCTTGTCATTTACAACCATATAAATAGGATTCGAAGGGCCAGCCAAATAGGTCAGCGGATTAAAGCACCTACAAGCAGGCACAGAGGCCAGGGTTCAGTCCCCTAGGCCTGCTGTGCCAGCCCTGCCCCCCGGTCATGCTGAGACAGTGAATGAGACTCTGCATAGTGGTGCACACCTGTAATCCCAGCTCTCGGGAGGCTGTAAAGAGGTGAATTACTATGAATCTGATCTAGTAGTGAGACCCTGAACCTCCTGTAGATCCTTCCTTAAAATACAAAAAATAAATAAATAAATGAAAATTTAAAAAGTAAATGAAAAAAAGGATTCGAGATCTTTATGTTTAAAGGGATAGAACAAGCACAGAAAGACAAGTGCTGAATGATGTCACTCACATAAAATCTATTAAAGTTGAATTCATAAAGGCTGAAAGCAGGATGGTGTTTATCAATGGCTGGGGATGCCAGTAAAGAATGGGGAAAAGTTGATCAATGGTACAGTGTTATAGATAGAATAAGTAGTGGTGTGCTGCTTTAACGTAAATTGATTAGAGATAACAATAATGTCCTGTAGTCTTCAAAAGGCTGGAAGAAAGTACTTGGGAAATTTTGGCTTAAAGAAATCATAAGTGCTTGAGGTTACAGATATGATTAACTTGATGCATTCATTAAAACATCATCTATCACTGCAATAATTTCAACAACTTTGAAGTTTGTTTTGTTTTGTTTTCTTTTTTTTTGGTACTGAGACTCAAACTCAGGACCTTGTACTTGCCAGGAAAGTGCTGTTCTGCTGTGATTCATCCTCAGCCCCAGTTTATAAGTTCTTATAGATTTGTTAAAACAATTTCTTACAAAAATGTATTTATTTATTTGATACAGGGTCTTGCTATAGTGATCCTCGTGACTCAGTCTCCCCAGCTCTGGGATTACAGGCGTGCACCACCACGCCGGGTTTTGAGGCAGCACACCATACGGTACGCAGCTCAGTTGAGCTGCCATGCAGGTGCTTAGAACCTTGAGCTTTCTCCCTAGCCCAGTTTGTGCAAATTTAATTAAAGTTAAAATGGTAAAAATAAGACCTATTGGTTACCTGTGAAAAGAAAGCCACAGCTAGTCCATGTGTTGATTTTCTTGCTTTTATATTTGCCCCATTCCTTTTCCCTTTTCAAAATTACTTTTGCTCTTCTTTAAACCATTTTTATTATTGTTTGTTTTTGAATTAATTCATTGACTTGAACGAGACAATAAAAATGTCTCACCATTTATATAACTTACTATTAAGAATTTAACCATTTACTGTTATTATATGAAAGTGTGTTTTCTCTTCTACAATCTATAGTTTTGTCTTTGTATTGATTAATCTTAAGGTATCTAACACCAATGCTTAAAAACATATTGTTCATGATGTTAAAACACTGATACACTGCTAGCAAAGCAAAGCAAATGATGCTTTTATTGTGCAATAATAATTACTGTGAATTATCTCAGTATGTCAATTATAGGCCAATTGCATCATGTCTGGTAGCCCGGAGATTGCCACATTCAATTCAGGGTGTTCTTAAAAAGCAAACTTTTATTTTGTATTACCCCAGATATACCTTCTTAAAACCACAGCTATCTATAGTTTCAAAGCTTGCAATTACTTGCTGTTAAGTATAGATCAAAAAGAAAACTTTTTACAATGAACATAAAAGCCTTCTATAATCTACTACATTTGTTCTGTCAAATGTCAGAACAAAGTAACTTGAGCTTGTTGTTCAGCATGTATTCTTTTCCTCATATGTGTATTACAATCTGCACTTTCATATTTTTCTGTACTATCTCAAAGTAGTTCATTATAATGTATCTTTCCTTCTTATTATTTCTGTAAAATTTTGTCAAATCTTAAATTGTAAAGGAGCTTTTCTTCTTTTGTATACAATTTTGAAATTTCAAGTCCTTCTGGATTACCCTACTACTAGCAATACTATTCACCTGCTCAATTTTTTTTTCATGTATCTACATTTGATTTTGCACATAAATGTCCTTTTTGACACCAGGCATGCTATGTCAAATGTATATTTCTTTTGTATTTTACACAGAAACATTGTCTTCTATTTATCCACAGAGATTTTCAAAATACAAAGAAGGCATCACAACTGAAATTAATATTTATCTGAAATAAGCCTTTTAGCATGCTACTGATATAAAACTCATTAGGTATCTTTCACATGACTTCCAGAATAAAAAAGAAAACGTGATGAAGAACATGATTAGCAGTATTGAGAATTATGAAGGGTTTCAAAGTTCACCATATTTCAAGCTTGCAGGGAAACTTGCCCTGGTTCCATTCAGGCTGGTTGAAGACATAGGCATCACCGCAGAATGAGGAGCATTTCCTCTCTTCTAACGAATCCTGCAAGAATATGCAAAGAAACCTGGGTGGCAACTGTACTCACAATGGGCTGTGTCACTGAAGAACCTTGAAGCATATGCCTCCCTAAATAATAGAACAAAGACTCCCAGTATCTTCTCAGCTCTGTTCTTCTCAACTAAATAAAAAATGATTTAAAGAACTCTCTTAAGTAATAAAAATGAAGCATGGAGACGAGATGATGTCTAGTACTGGGCTTTAAAATTCTATGATCATCTTAATAATTCATTGTTAAGAACAAAAAAGAACACTTAAATATACAGTGATAGGAATCCAGATTAACTGTGAACCATTTCAGAGGAGGCTTTTATCTTCGAACTGTTTTATTTCTACGTCTTATATTTAAATTGAGGAAGCTACTAAAGACCCCACTTCCAAAAACGAGAAAAGCTACATTTATTGAAAGGTGATTTATCTAAGTTAGCTGTATCCTTGGAAACAAATTCTTGCCTAGGTTCTCAAGAACAGGAAGGTTGTCCTTTCTTCATATAACCCTTCGTAATTCTTGATATGTTTTATTTAAATCTTTTATTTAATTATTTGGTATAGGATACTGCTATGCAGCTCAGGCTTGTAGTGATCCTTCTGTCTGAGCATTCCCAGCACTGGGATTACAGGTGTGCTTCACTACTCTCAGTTTTAGTAGCTGGCTTGGTGCAGAGCAGGCATGGCACTTGATACTGGGGATTGAAACCAGTATCAAATGGTGCTTGGCTTGCCAGGAAGGTGTTTAGACTGCAGCTATATCTCCCCAGCCCTCCTCAACTTGTTTTAAAGGTTCTCATCCACCAGAATTCATAGCTAACAGTAGTAGATATAAAACTACTGTGGGTCTGGTTAAATATTAATGAAAAGAAATGGAGATTAATTGTCATCACATCCCTGTGTAACTTAATGACTTTTTGCTGGTGTTATCACCTCTTACCATATAGTATTGTATTATAATTTTCAATATAGTATTGCATTATAATTTTATAGTTGATTTAAAATGAATTTTACTTTTCCTTCTGGTAGTGACATCAAACCCACAACCTTGCATGTGCCTAACAACCACTCTACTACTGTCTTGGTTACTTTTCTCTTGTTGCTGGGACAAAATAACTGACTCCCAAAATTAAGGAAGGAAAGATTGATTTAGTTCACAGTTGGTGAGGTTTGAGTTCATACCTGGCTGGCTCAAAGACAGAATGTGCATGGCAGAGGGCAGCAGTTTATGGTAGTGGAAAACAGCAAAGAGGAAAGGGAGGAGCGGCAGCAGCTGTGGCAGGTAACAAGCCTCTCCTCCTTCCTTATGTTGTATTCAGATTATCTATCTTAGGGCGGGTGTAGTGTTCACACTTATAATCCCAGCACTGGATCAGGAATGAGTCACAAACTCTAGAAGCCTGCCCCAGTGACTGCATGTGCCCTTGGGGGAACAGGAAGGCACAGAACATAACAACCACCAAGTTACATCTCAGCTCTGTGATCTCAAATAACTTGTTAAACACTGGTAACTTATTTGAATTCTTTATATAATATCGTTTAGAGATACACTCACAAAGCCTTGTGTTTTTTTCTGGCGTATAAATACAATGACAAAGATTATTTAAATATTAATATTTGAACAATAAATAAAAAGATCAGCGAAATTCAGTTTACATACACAAGGCAGCAAGTACCCTCTACTACATGATATTGTGCTGACATAGATATTTACTGCATGTGGTCCCTAGGAGCCAAATGTGAGGATTGTTAAGTAAACATATCATATTTTTAAATGTCATGCTTATAAGAGACATATTGTATAACAATGGAATCTGCTGAAAAATTTCATCAGTTCATAAATGAACTGTTTAGCTGAATTTTAAATATCTTAACAAATGTTGGAAAGCAATTTATCATTAGTAAAACAGAAGGAAATCCTTGGTCGAATGGAAGAGTAGAATTTAAGTAGAATGTAATTCAACACATTATATGAGAGCTTCATTGGTTTGTTTATTTCAATTGTAGTTCATTTTAAATCAAACAGAATTTTAATTTTCTGATTGTGCTGATAATGAGTTAGTTATTATTCATCTCTGGTCAGAGATATGGTTGAAATCTAAATGCATACACCTAGACTACCAGTACATGAATACTGATAAGGATGCATGCATTACAAATAATCTTTAACTGGCAATTTTTCACCTAGCACAAATTTGTTATAAATAATATCCATTACACTCTTTTATGTACTCTTCTGATAAAATCAGTGCTTGAGTAGAGTTCAAAGTGTTTTGTGCATTTAACAATTGCTCTTTTTGCTAGATCATAAAATTTTTCTTGAAAACTGTCCGTTCAGAAATTTTATCCTTATATTAACTATGTTTTGCAACATAGAAAGTTATATTCATTTATTCTTAAAAATATTTGTGTCTTATAATTTAAAAAACATATTGGGTTTAAATTTGATCATATTTCCTCTCTAACTAACTCCCTTATTTCTTCTTCCCTTATTCACTTATTTACTTCCTTTTGACTGACTATAGTCTCCTTCTAGACAACCTCGCTTTTATTTATTTTATTTTATTTTACTTTATTTTAAAGAGTATTAATAGAAGCAAAAACAAATAGAAGATGCAAAGACAGAAACAGGGTAATATATAGCAATAAATATGTTACAGAATTTCAAATCAAGAATATCAAATTAACAATGATTACTACATTACCTGCTCTTATCATCTGAACTGTTGCTCAGATTAACATATATAGTAATGTAAGATAGGACCAAAAATTGAATAATAATACTTGCTTTCAATAAACCTTAATTATTTTTCTCGTTTTTTTTTTTTTTTTTTTTACTTTTGTTGGTAAGTTTACTTTTGTTGGTAAGTATAATAATCGATAAGACATTAGTAATGGTACACATTTAGAAGACCAAGATGAGAGGTATAAACCATGTTTTTTATATTACACATTGCTGTCCTTGATGTAGTTGCTTAGACCACAGATGTCTGCATACATTTAGCCAAGGCGGAAATTCTAAACATTAAGTCTTACCAAAACAACTGATGGAAATTATTAGTATAATTATCTCATCTACTCTGTACATATACTGGTGTGATTTTTCCTCCTTCACTTTTTCCTATACCTTCTCCTTTCCTCATCTTTGTTTTTTAATCCTTTTTTTCAGTTTCTTTCCATTTTAGTATATCTATTGTACCTTTCAAATATTATTTGTTCTTTTGGATTCTTATACTAGGGAGATAATATGATATTTACACATGTAGGTTTGATAAAAAGAATCTAGTCAGAGTACCTATTTGGTATGTACATTGAGATCACAGAATTTACCTCCATGATTCTAGCTTCGCTTTTGTTTACCTGCATTAGCTTCATTCTCTCTCTCATAGGCCTTGAATTCAAAGAAAATCAACTGCTTTCCTTGCCTCTTTATATTTCCTATTTATTGCATTTCTGCACAAATCTCACTCTCCATTTTTTAAAAAATGTAAGTATCAAAATTGAATCACATATTCCTTCATACAAAGTCAACAGTTCATCTGACACTACTCCACCTGTTTCACCTATGAAATCAGAATGGAGAGATTGTCTTTTACTAAAGATTGCCACCTTTCTCGTATCTGTTTTCTTTCAAGAATTCTTCCAAATGTTATGCTGAAAGGGAGAGATAGGTGTGTAGTAGCGGAGACTGTGCCAAAAGTGTTATTTTCTCTACGAAGTCTGTAAATCTCACTCTGCCATTTCTAGTAGCTCAAGTTCTAACTTATATTTTCATCACTGCACTGTATAACATTTCCATTTTAAATTCAAACTATACTGTTGTAAAAACTTTTGTGAACTGATCTTATAAATTGTTTTTCTTTTTTATTTCCAGCTGGACAGCTAGTTTGCTTTATTGATCAGTTCATAGAGAATGAGATGGGTAGATGATGTCCCAATCCCCTGGATTCATTGTTCTCATTTTACAGATGCATAATGAAGTACCTGGAGAGGCTTTTGGGTTTTTTGTTGTTGTTGTTGTTGTTTTATTTTTTATTTATTTTTTGTGTGGATTTTTTTCCATAGTTTTATTGAGAAACAAATATCAATGAGACAGTTTCAAATCAAATTGGTAAGCCAGTTTCAATAATTAACACATTGCATACATTCTTCCTAGTGGTTAATTGCTGTACAAGACACGGACTTGATATCCTATTTACAAACACTATTAGAACAAATCCCTCTATTCATTAAAAGAATGTAACTATATATCTATTCTAACCACTTTGAATACACAGATACAAAATGGACATTCATCAGTATCCCCAATTTTGGTTAAGTTCCGTTCTTTGAATATTAAAGGTATGTAAACTCAGCAAAAATATTCTAAAAGAGTTCAGTAGCCTATAATAGTATTGGATCTTCCACTTGATTGGCAATGTCAGAAACTGTTGACCTGAGTCCCCTACAGCTCAATATAACAGCATGGATTTACTTCTTATATTTCATTTTTATACTTTTCTACTGGATGGTTAAGACCAAGGTAAAGCAAGACCTATGCAACAAGAGTTGTAGCTTTTGGGTCAGATAAGGTTATTGAAATCCCCTCAGGATTTATCCTGAGATCCTGTACCTCAGATAATAGAACCTTTGTCAGTGTCAGCCATGTGGATGAGTCACGGCCATTGCTTGGCCAATGTGCTCTCTGTGAAAACCTGAGAGAATGTTTTCTCTCCATGTGACTCTCCTTAGGCACACTCTACATCATCAATCACTTTCCTCTTTGACCCCATAATCTCCTTGATCAGAAAATATCAGACACTACCGAGTTACATGACATTACAGTACAAGTTCTCATATGTCCTGAGTCTTAATTGGCCTTGGAAGGCTGGGGCCAAAATGTTGCTTTCCTTCCGGCAATCTTTTTTCTCTAATTTGGTCTGCAAACAGGTTGTTAACCATTCAGAAGACAAGCTTATTGTTATTACCATACAACTTAGGCTGTTAAGCTTAACCTCACTATTTGTCTGAATATCAAACATCTTAGGCATAACATGGAACAGGTATTTTTCATCAAGTATTGATATGTTGAAATTTAGGTCCCTGCAGAATATGATAAAAAACATTTAAAAATTAGAATACATTTTAAAAATAGGCATAAAGAATTATATACTTCTTATGTTTACACATAAGTCGAAAAATCTAACCGTATAGAACCTTGAAGCAGGACAGTCCCACAATATTCCTTTTCCTGTCTCTTGCTTTCATTCACCACCCGCTTCTTTTTGAACAACCATCTACCCAAGAGACAGCATAGCAGCAACTGGCATGTCATGGCAAGCAGCCTGTATTCAGAAGACCAGAATGACAGGCACTCCAAACATGAAACTACTATTAGAGATTACCATCTGCAGTGCTGTTGCTTAGTTCACAGGTATCAGTATATATTGTTAGTCAGGATGAGAATTTTTCCAATGAACTGCTAAATTCAAAAATCTTCTGGAGATTCTCAGGATTATTGACTTGCCCATCTTCTACATATAACTCTATGGCTTCACATTGTCATGTTCCCATGTAAAACAGCTATTCCTCTACTGGGAATTTTCCTGAAGGATCTGAAAATATTTATCATAGTGATATATGTGTGCCTATGTTTATAAGCAGCACAATTTGTGATAGCCAAATCTTGGAAACAACCAAGATGCCCATCACCTGAGGAATGGTTGAAAAAGATGTGGTATTTTTACACAATGGGGTATTATTCAGCTATTAAGAATGATAAACTTGAAGGCTTTATATTGAAGTGGATGCCACTTGAACATATACTCATAAGTGAAATAAACCAGATACACATGTGTAAATATCATATAGTTTTCTTAGTATAAGAACTCAAAAGAAATACAAATAGAACGTATAACACAAGTAAAAGGAAAGCAGGATCTCGAGGACTAACTAATCAAGAGAGGGAAAGGAGAAGAGCTAGGAAACATGATCTTATAAATTGAAATCTTTCACTTAATAATTAACAGCATAAAATTGAAGTCAAGAAGCTCTTTTTTTTAAACAAATACATGTTAATGTCACAGATTTTATAGAAATCTTCATTTCTTTTCTGTTTTGAGTGATATACTTGTACCAGTCAGCATCCCAAGGGAAAGATGGGTCACAACCATGTGCACTAAGTAAAAAATTTTATTTAAAAGATGATTTACAACAGTATGCATAGTTTATGGAAACAGAAAACAACACGACTTTACCCCAACAATAACAGCAGCAAGGAGTTGTAAGCACCCCTATGTGTGATGCAGCAAAGGAAAGAAGTAATGATCATAAACCAAAGAATGTGCAAGAAATTATCAACGTGATAGTGAATGATTTAATAAAAAATTTTATTTCAGCAAAAGACATTGTTTATATCTCTCAACATAAACACCTTCTCTTCAAACATACTTATTCTGCTGTGCTTGCCACTTTCTAAAGTTTTTTTTTTTTTTCTTTTCTTTTTTTGTATTTTAGGGAAGGGTCTACGGCATGTTCAGGGTCTCACTGCTAGATCAGACTGGTAGTGATCCACCTGTTTACAGCCTCCCAAGAGCTGGGATTACAGGTACGCACCACCACGCCCAGTTTCAATAGCCTTCTCAGTACGCCCTGGGGGCGGGGCTGGCATGGCAGTCCCGGGGATCCAAACCCCTGCCCCTGCAGCTGCTTGCAGGCGCTTTTATCCTCTGAGTTCTTTGGTTGGCCCTCTAAAGCTGTTCTGAAAGTCATCTTTTATGTCTTTTCTACTTATGAAAAAAATACGGTGAAAGCTGCTGCCCTGTGCCGGTCAATGGAAAGACATATTGACACAGAACATTATGATATGTTGGTAAATAATTGTGGTGCAAAGTATTGGTAAATAAAATTGAAAATAATGTTATTAAATAATAACACTGTCACCCTCCTTATTCATGCATTTGGGCCCCCTTATTAATTCCTGGCTCTTTCGCAAAGCTGAAATGGACACAAAAGGTGATTTTCTCGGTTGATGGAAGACATTGAGGCACCTGTGGCAGTGCAGCTGTGGACACCTTCAGAAAGGAGTCTCAGAAATGCTACAGAAAGGGCAAAAGTGGTAGAACAAGCATGTAGAAAATGAAAGGGAGTATTATGAAGTGGATTAATGGAAATTAATTTTTTTGGAAATTTATTCTTGATAGGAATTTGATTTTTCACTCTTTGAGATAGGGTCTTACTGTGCTGTTCAGGCTGGTCTTGAGCTTACTTTGTGGCCCAGGCTGGCCTCAATCTCACAAGCCTCAGCCTTCCTAGTGCTGGGATTAAAGGTATGTACCACCACACCTGGCTTAAGAAATAATAAACATATATCCTACTTTTGGATTACATTTAGCAGCTTTTACAAGAAAGATTGTCTGGCTGGACCTATGGCCTTTAGTAGGTATATAAGTCAGCAAAGAAAGATCCAGAGGCAAGAAACAACCCAATCTTCCTCTTTTCCTGTGACACAGTCTCTAGCTAGTGCCTCATACTGTCAAATGAGAAGAAAAATGGAGAAATTTCAGCACACATATTAGGGTAGAGAGGGATAACTGACTCCTCAGAGCAGATAGAAAATAGACAACATAATAGGAATATTTTTCCCCATCGGGGTGAGGGGTAGGGAGTGTTTTAAATTCCTGAAAACATGACTTGAATGGTTAATGTGTTTATACTTCACCACTATGGTGCATGTGGGTCCTGGTTGACTAAAATACATATTGAATTATGGTCAAGAATACAAATATCTCACCTCTTGGAATTCTTTTTACTTGTACACCTACTTATGCATTTCAATTGGAGAGGCTACCCAATAAGAATACTTTGAATATTTGCCTCTAGACTTTAGTATGCATAACCAACAAGTTTCCTTTACTGTTCATTGTTTCCTTGTCATTCACCAGATCATGCTCAGATTATTCAGTTTGAATTTTTACAGTTCTGCTTACAGAGTTAGTTCTTACTGAGTTGCCAAGATCTCTGTGGGTCAACTGTGTCTCTTTTTTCCTTACATTGTCTGCCACTCTATTTTATTCAAGTACAGTTTCTTCTGTTTTTTTAAACTTGCAGAAGGCAGCTTTAGTAATTTATAAGCACCAAAGGATGAATGGAAAGTATACCAAAGAAATTTGTATCACTTATGAAATTTAAATAAAGACGCGAAATATATACAAAACATAAAGATAAAATCAAATCTCAGGCAACTGCACCCTTCAGTTTAAATTCTCACATAGGATTTTCTGGGGACTTAGTTGTCTTTCTCCTGCACTCAGTAATTAAATTAGCTTCAGAATTCTTTGTTTGGTCTGATATTTATATGTTGAGATGGCTCTTATTTATTTATTTTTTATTCATTTTATTGAGATACAAATAGAAATGAGACAGTTTCAAAACAAGTTAGTAGTGCAGTTACAATAATTAATACATTGCATATTGTTGTCTTCGTAGTAGTTATTCATAGCACAAGATGCAGACATGATATTCTGTCCAAACACTATTAGTACAAATCCTCCTTCTCATTGAATTAAGAAAAAGTAGCTGTATATCGATCCTAACTATTTTGTATACACAGATACAAAATGGTCCTTATTTGTATCCCCTTGTTTTGTTTAGTTTGGTCTCGTAACGTCTCATTTAAAAAAGAGCTTGAGTTGATGTATTTGCCCCTTCAATGTTTAAACAGTTTCTTTAGGCAAGCATCTCGAGCTACATATATGGGACTTCCCTAGAATGGTCTTAACCATCCTCATGAAGAGTTTCCTACTTTATTAAGTGCTACGAGATCTCAGATGAGTAACATGTTTACAAGGGCTCTCATACTGGTATTTCATGGCCCATCCTTAACTTTTTCATATTTTTGACTACATCTTCTCAATTTAATATCTTATTCCCTCTGAGATTTATTAACTAATCTAAAAACAGAAACTGTCCCTGTAGTGGTATAAATGCATGTTAATTTATTCACAATTATTTATTCCTCTTGAGGTATTTAAATTTTCATGAAGAACTCCTTGGAGTGGGACAGACCTTGAAAATCATATACAATTGCATCTGTTTTTACAAAGATTATATTCAAATTGGAGTGACTTGTACAGTAAGTCATAATATATTTCTGCTAAATTGCTTTATGCTAGAAAATATTTAGAAATTTGGAGAAAAATGGAGAATGTGAAAACCACAGGGATAAGGAAATAAAACATTATGGGCAAAGATTTTCCTGTGCATGAAACAAAAGCCTCACTGGCAGGAATGCAAATAACAGATTCACCCGATAGACACAGAACTAACTTTCAAACTAGGAAACTTGGGTTTTGAGAACTAGGAAATTAGACTGAAAGCTGGGGGTTGGAAGATGAAAGATTGTGAATGCCATGTAAATGTCCCCTGCCTTTTCAGGAGATAGTTCATCATCTCCAGTTGTTTTTGGAAACAAAGTGGTGAAGGTTGAAACTGCACTAAAGGTAGAACAAACGGCTTTGTAAATGTTATTAAAGAAATTATCAGTAATCGTAGCACGCACACACATACACATAGGATAGTGGATCTAAGAAGGAAAAGTAATATGGGGGCAGCCAGATAGCTCAAAGGACTAAAGCACCTGCTTAGGCAGAGCGCAGAGACCAGGGCTCGATCCCCCCATTTGCTGCACCAGGCCCTCCCCTGGGGTGTGCTGAGGCAGCAATTGAGACTGAGGATGGTGGCTTGCACCTGCAATCCCAGTGCTTGGTAGGTTGAACACAGGAGAATCATTCCGAGTCTGACCTGTGTAGTGAGACCCTGTAAACCCCATAGACTCTGACCTAAATACATTAAAAAAAAAAAAAGAAATATGGAAAAGTTTCCATGAATGAGCCAATAAAATTTGCTATTTCTTTACCTACGGGATCTGAAAAATGGGTTTAAATTTAAGTCTTTTTTTTTTTTATTTTAGGGAAGGATCTACAGGGTGTTCAGGGTCTTACTATTAGATTGGACACTTGCAGTGATCTACCTGTTTACAGCCTCCCAAGAGCTGAGATTACAGGCATGCCACTAGGCCCAGTCTGAATTGCTGTCTCAGCGCAACCTGGAGGTGGGGCCAGCAAGGTAGGCCCAAGGATTAAGCCCCCAGCCCCTGCAGCTCCTTGTAGGCGTTTTAATCTGCTGAGCTATTTGGCAAGCCCTCCAATAGGCTTTCCTTGATTGTGATGTTTTATAACAATTTTCTTGTTTCTAATATATTAGAGGCATGGTCAAGTGTTTTATGGGTGTTTATTTATTTAGATAGTCTAATAATATTTTCATTTTTTTGTGTTACATGCAGAACATGAATTTTCTTTTTTAGTTTTGAGAATATTCTTCGTTTCGCTAAGGTAAATATGTGCACTACAGGCAAGAAAAGCACAAGAATCAGAGAATATAGTTATTCACAATCATGAGCAATTGAGTTGAAAGTGTTCCTCTAGGTCCCTTGTGTGAGTGTGTGTGTGTGTGTGTGTGTGTGTGTGCATGTGTGTGTGTGTGTGTGTCTGTCTGTCTATCTACATGTATGACACCACATGCCATTTTATGACTCAGCTTGGATAACATGTCTTTGCTTTTCCACAGTATAGAAATATACGATAACTCAATTTTCCAAATCTATAAGAATATTTTTGGTAAGCAAGGATATACTACATCAACTCAAGTTCTAAAAACATTGTACTCTTGCCTTTCTTGGGAACAAAAATTTCCCTGAAGACGTAAAAGGAGGTCTACAAAGGCAAGAGGACTCTGGATAGAAGTATTGGCAAAGTTATCATGACAGTCTTTCATTTTCTTAATGCTTAACTTAAAATGAGACATAAAACAAGAGTATACCAACCACATAAATTCCTCGCAGTAAAAAGTAAATCTGAGCACTTCACACACATTTCTCCTTGCAATTTATTATTTCTCTCCCTCTATTACCAACTCACTGCCAAACAAGAAGTCCTTTTACACACTGCCTAACAGTGTTGTAACAGTTTCATTGTATCTCTTTTTATCAATTATAACCAAAAAAGCTAAAAATGTGTTTTGAGGAAAAAACAAACATGAAAGAAAATTGTCCTTTTATCTCATCATATCAAAGATATACTAATGTAGCTTCACTATTGATGCTAATATTGTCATTTATATAATGTTTTCAGATTTCTTCATTGTATTTTATTTCCTTCCTCTTTTTTTTTTTTTTAACATTTGGTGATATTTTGTAGGTAATACTTATCCAATTCCACCTTGGAAAGTATCCAGTTTTCTGCTTATAACCCAAAATAGCACACAGTATGCAGAGACATTTAAATAAAAAGTTTTCCAAATTAATATCATGAAAGATATAGGGGGGATACTAACAAGAATTGCACGCACACACCCACACACACTCACGCACACCCCACGCCATGCTACACCACAGCACAGCACACCACACCCCTACTTTGAGTACACATTTATCAAGGAGATGTTTGGCATTTACAAAAGAACAGGACACTTCTCAGTCCGCCTCACATTGAGCCGCAGCCCCAGACCATTTGTTTTCTTTTTATGTTGAGTCAGCTTCTTGCTCATCTCCTAAATTTGCCAGGCTGGGATTGGTGTCAACATACTCTATCCTCGGCTTTCCAAAATGCTGGGATTAGCTAAGTGTGCACATACTAAGTTGCCTGAAAAGCATAAAAATTAACCAGTGAGTGTGTTCAACACCCAGGGATTCATATTTCACTAGCCTGAGGCTTGTCCTGTGAACAGATATTGGAGTAGAGATGGTGTTTAAAAAACTCTCCCCTGATGATTTTTTTTTTACATATTTCACAAATACATGGCACTCAAATACCTTATTCTGAGGTCTGTTGTCATTTTCTGAAACATATAAGTGACACTTGCCGATATATACCTTCGTTGGAGTAGCAAACGATTATCCAAACACCAATTCTGAGAAGAAATCACCTGTGGTAGAAATCTCAGTAATCTATTGTTCTCAGGAATTATAGTTAAGAATTACTATTTTCTGGGATCAGTAAAGTTATTTATGGCAAAACTAAGAAAAAATTTTGCAGATTTTTTTTTTTTTCTGGAACCTGGGATTGAACTCAGGTCCTTGTGCTTGCCAAGGAAGTGCTTATTCTACTGAGCTATCTCCCTGGCCCCAGAAAAAAATTTTGTTTGGGACAAGAAATTTAAAGTGTCAATGTACATGTATTTTATTAGTTTCTAAATTAAAAACTCTGAATTTTTAATAAAGCAGTTTTTGCCCAGATGTGTAAATTTAAATATCTGTTGCTTCTTTTTGTCCAAGACACCTGACACTACACACACACACACACACACACACACACACACACACGCACACACACACACGGAGAGGAAGAGAGAGACAGTTCTATAAAGGTACATTTTAAATTAACAAGAAAAATATAATATGTACACTAGATATAAATGAATTACACTGAAAGCATTACACAATGAAACCAAAAAGTTTAACTGAGAAATGAATGAGAAGATATAGCTTGTTTTCAAAATATTATTAGAATACAAAATTACAAAATAAATTAACAAGTGAACAAAGCAAATAAATAACAAAGCATAAAAATGAGCATAAGAAAAATAATGAAGAAAAAGAAAAGATTAAAGCAAGAAATGAATGAAAATGAAGATAATAGTACTATAGATAAATATACTACAACCTTGAGTAAAAATTCAAATCTTCAAATCACACAAACTACTAAAGGAATGAAATATACATAATGTATTAAAAGTGAGTCATGACCACAGAATATAGAAAACTTCCACTTGCAAAGTATGAAATCTTAACTTACATTTTAATTTTGCAGTTATGTATGGCACAAAATTCCCAAAGAATATGTTTTCAGTGTATTTTTTTAATGTAAGTAACTTGCTATACTTCAAATTATGAGGGAGGAATTCTACCTTTAATTTGAGAAGCACATTTATCCCTTTTCTGAGACCTTTGTTTATGAATTTAAAAAAAAATTGATATCCAAGTGTAGTGATGCTTGAATCTAGGATGATGTGCAAAGGAGTGAGTCATTATTTTAAAAAAAATATACACACACACACATACAACTTAATACAATTCTGTAGCACCTACTTCTAAATTTATCATTATTTTAAAGTTTTCATAGCAAATATCATTTTATCTTCTACTTATATTTTATTAAAATGTTGTAATGATGAAAGCAGTAACTCAAATAGGTAACTAGAATGATAGAAAAATATAACAAGCCCCCAAATAGATTTTTATTATATAAATAATTGAATATGTTTTCTTTTTTTCTATTTTCTTTCAATCCTCCCTGTAGATGCCTTTTTTATTTAATATTATCTTCCTATTTCACAATATCTATTATATTTTGAACTTTATTTGCCCTTTCAGTTTCTTATAGCAGAGAATCCATGTGATGTTTAAACATGTGTGTCTGATTTATTTCACTTAAAATTAATAGTCTGAAGTTGAATGCCTTTGGCCAGAAATGCCTCAGACTTATCCTACCTTGTGCCTGAGTAATATCCAATTGTCTAGAAAAGAAGTCACATCTTCTTTATTAATTCATCAATTGATTTAGCTATTATAAACTTTGTCACTACACACATGGGTGTGCATAGATTGCTGTGGTATTATGCTTTTAATTCTTGATTGAAGATACCAAGAATGGGAATAGCTGGGTCAAAAGGAATCATAGAGTTTTGTTGTTGCTCTTGTTTCTGAGTTTCACACTGATTTCCGTAGTGATTGCACTGGTCTAGCGGGACTTTTAGAGTTATTTATATATTCTAGATATTAGTCTTTTGTCTGAAGGACAATTGAAAAAAAATTTCCCCGATTTGTGACTTGTCTCTTTTCTCTATTATTGATTTCTTTTGCTATGCAATAGCTTTTTAATAAGGTAAGACCCAGTTGAGGATATATAGAAATTTTGAGAAGACTAGTTATTATTTTTAAGGGTTTAAAAATACTGGCTACCAATGGCATATTACTTGGTAAGGTGGACTTATTCAAATATAATAGTGCAAATATAGACTGATAAGAATTTATAAGATGCAATTTCACCATAACTATTGTTATATTTTTACCCAATAAGCCTTCATTTTATTTATGCAAAGATAATTTAGAAATATTTATTTACATGTTTATTACATCACTGCTTTCATAGTAAAATAATAGAATTGTCAAAAACATAATGTGAGAATAGTAGATAAATTTCAGAGTATAGTTAATATAAATCTATTTTTTTTTTTCTTTTAGGGAAGGGTCTACAGGGTGTTTAGGGTCTCACTACTAGATCAGACACTCATAGTGATCTGCCTGTTTATAACCTCCCAAGTGCTGGGATTACAGGTATGTGCTACCATGACCAGTCTCAATTGCTGTCTCAGTGCACCCTGGAGGTGGGGCTGGCATGGCAGGCCCGGGGATTGAGCCCCTGGCTACTGTACCCACTTGCAGGCCCTTTAATACACTGAGCTATTTGGCCGATCCTAAAACTATTGAAGATAGTGAAGCACTTTGATTTGACACACACTATATTTAAAACTTGTACTATATAACGAAGGAATATATGCATGTAATTTTAGAATTAGGGAGCATTTAACAATACCACCCTCACTGCTGATGTCTACTAAAAATTCAGGACTCCCCAAGATCAGCCTTAGTTCGAATAATTCATTAAAAGTATCAAAAAGAATAATTGCAAACTATTATACAACTTACTGTGATTCGTTACAGCTGAAGTAGACAGATTAAAATTGTCCAAAGGAAGAGACACATGAGGCAAAGTCGAGAAAAATCCTTATGGGTACCTTCTCTTCTGGTAGTGACATGAGGAGCACTAACCTTCTAGTCAGTGATGCCCATAAAGTATATTAAGTATTATAAATCAAAACAACTCACTTGAATCCTGCTGTCTAAATATTTCATAGGCATTTGGTAATGTACGCAGTATTCAGGAGCAAAGTGGCTCAGCGCAGTCTTCAGACATTCTCAGGAAACTTAGCTCTGGAGGTCAAGGGGATACCACGTGACACAAAACCAGCACCTTGAATGGCACCTCTATGGCCTGGTGCAAAATTGAAAGTAAACAGTGCTTCTCTGGATGGGCAGCTAATTTCAAACATGTAGAAATTACTGAGCCGAGTTCAGGACAATGGCCAGATCTTGCTTCAGCCAAATTTAGCTCTATATATACATGTATTCAAAAATGTATGCATATGTGCCTGTGTGTGTCTCTCTGTGTGTATTTGCACACACGTGTGTGCACACAGATGATTTTGTATCCATGCAAGTGGATGCACTTTAAAATTACTTCAATTATTTTAATTTGAGATGATACACAAAAATTGATAATTATTTATGAGAAAGGGAAAAGACACTGAGGGTAGAAGTATTCTTTTATTTATTTATTATGTATTTATGTATTTATTTTTTTGCAGTACCAGGGACTGAACTCAGGATCTTGCCCTTGCCAGTCAGGAGCTTATTCTACTGAGCTATCTCCCTGGCTGCAATATTCCTTTATTATACCAGTGTGTTTCTATTTACAAGCATGTACTCGTGATATGTATTTTAATTAGAAGTTTAAGGAAAATGTTACAAATATGAAAATAGTTCTTGGTATGCTAAGCCAAGCCTGATAAAAGATTGCAATCTTTGTAGCTTTCAAAATATTGAAACTTGACTCTCCTGATGAAATACAATGAATGTTATGTCAACTATTTTATTTAACTTATTAATACATGAAGAAATCATGAAAGCCATATCATTCTAAGATCAATATAAAAACAGCAATTTATCAGTTTACCAGATAATGTCTACCAGAAAACAGTACAAAATGCTTACCATGAAAACAGAAGGCAGAAAAACAAGTATTAAAAGAAAATTGATATAAGAATTTGTCAATATCCTCTATAAAAATAAAATCATAAAAAGCCTATTGAGGCTGTTTTCTACCATTTGTGAGTTTAAAATTTAATGTGACTGTACTATCTAATCTTTAATAAAATAAAACATTGAAAATAGTATGAATTATCAACAATTAAATAAGTTTAAACTTATAAATAATGGTTTCATATAACAAATAACCTGATGAACTCTTTTGAAATTACTTTCAAGCATTTAATCATTTTCTTCTTAAGTTCATTTAGAAATATTTATAGCAGAATTAGTTTTAATTAATTTTGTAGAACACTATGTTTAAGAAGTCTTATTTCTATGTAATTATAATATGATATCAAATGAAAATTTTATCTTTAATATTCTTTGAAGTTTTCATCTTGGAATCAAAACATGTTTTCTATAACAATAAGAAAAATAGGCTTTAAATTCTCTTTTACTTTAATTTGGCTAAGCTTGGAACAAGCAATTTATTAAAGAATTGCTAAAACATCATTGTCAGTTACTGCTACCAAGAATTCATGAAGATTGGAAAAATATTAAATGTGCGTGAATATGCACAGTATGGAAGAAATCAAACACCAGAATGTATTTGGTCATTACTTCAAACATAAATTAATTTTATAATTGCAGGAAGAGGTGAAGCTAGAAATCAATCACCCTCGTAGGGCTAAGACAAAGCCAGCCAGAGAACATGGAGAACTCCCCCAGCCATGAAAACAAGCAGTCCCAGCATGCAATTGGCCTGCTGTGCTGGGAGGTTGTAATTGACATCATCCTCCTGAGTCTGCACATAAAGGTTCTACTGCCCTTGGACAGTACCTTTTTGCCTACCTAGTGAGATGGATCCACCGGACCTGAGATTTCATCTCTCATCTTTATTTCTTCGTCCTCTTACTATTTTTCCTTGAAAATATCAATAGCTCTGTGGTTTGGGGTCTATGATTAAATTATTCATTTATTTTCTTTCTTTTTAGCATTGATACTTGATATGTTTCTATATCTCTTAGTTATACTGTAATTACTTATTCAGTAAGATATACCAGAATTTCCTTAACAACTAATTTTTTTTAAATAGAAGTTTTCCATAGCTGTGAAGTTAATTTTTAGTATCTTTTCCTTAAAAAATTTTAATCTTATTTTGAAAATATCTTGGAACAAAATTCCTTATCACTGCATAAAGAAACCTTAAAACAAGTATGTATTCCTTTGAATTTTTCTTGGGAAGCTTCCTAAGATTCTAAGCTATCTCAAAAGGTCTTCTTCCAATCCATGCTCAATTTTATCTACTCAAGTGCTACTGATGGCTTTAATAAGTTTGAGAAAAGCTCCATGATTTGTTCCCTAGTCTAACTCTTCTCTATGTTTAGGTTTACTGTAATCTTCCCTGGTCATAGGAAAATAGTAGGAAGCATGGTAAATATCTTTGGTGAGAACTTAAAGACTGTACAATAAAAACTATGCAGCGAAACTATTAAGCAGGTCTGACAGTCTTGATGAAAAATTATCTGAGATTGGAGGATCAAATTAAACTTGTGCATATGTTCAAAAGTTTGGCTTGCCTGAACCTCACTGAGGAAAGAGGAATTGCCTAATGTTGTATGAAAATGTGAGATATCATTAAGATATAAATGTAACAATACTCGTTTTGTTATGTATGATTATCATTATAAGATCACAATGGGGAGAGAGACAGAGATAGAGAAAGAGAGAGCCTGTAGCCCATAGGTTAGATGTAGTTGCATGGTCTAAATCATAAATTCATTATATTATTCATCTTTGTTTATTCAGGTTTTATAACCAAGTACAAAGAATGTTTTAAACAACTGAAATGTCTTTCTCACAGTTGCACAGGCTGATAAGCCCTAAAACACGTTATCTGCACATTTAATATCTTGTAAGGTCTCAGACTGTGACTTCTTGCACTGCCCTCACATGTTGAAAAGAGCCAGGAGTAGAAGTGGAGCTAATTTCTTTCTTTCTTTCTTTCTTTCTTTCTTTCTTTCTTTCTTTCTTTCTTTCTTTCTTTCTTTCTTTCTTTCTCTTCCTTCCTTCCTTCCTTCCTTTCTTCCTTCCTTCCTTCCTTCCTTCATTTTTTTCTTTCTGGAAGCAAACACAGGCTCTTGTGGAATGCTAGGCAAATGCTGTACCACAAACCCTGAAGTACATTTGATGGCACACGATTTCTTTTTCAAAAAATGTATGTAGTACAGGATCTGCAGGATCTTACTACA
>NW_004524738.1:5553210-5557201 GCF_000260255.1 Octodon degus
TTCTTCTCTCTAGGGGCTTTCAGTATATTCTTCTTTTACTGAATTTCTGTGATCTTGACTATTATATGTCTTGGTGTGTTTTTAATTAGGTTGAGGTTACTTCGCATTCTGTATGCTTCGGTTACCTGAATGTCAGATCATTTCCTCATATTTGGAAAGTTTTCTGCTATTATGTCTGCCTATATTTTTTAAATATTATTTGTATTGACTCCTTCTTTCTCATTGATGCTTATTAGTCTCATGTTGTTCATCGTTGCATCATCTTGCAGGTGATGGATTATTTTTCCTACATCCTAGTTGTTTTTAAGAGATCATTTCTTACTCTTTCACTAGTTGTACCAGTCCCTTCAAGATCTGAAACTCTATCTTCACTTTCACTTAAATGGTTTTTCAAGCTTGTGATTGAGATTTTAAATTCTTCTTTATCTCTTTGACTCTACTTCATGAGATCTATTTCTTTCCTATATTGCTCATCCAAGGAATCCATCATTTTTCTAATCTCCTTCATTTTTTTATCAATGTCTTCTTTAGAAGCAGTTATTAATTCTTTTACTACAGTGTTTTTTTCAGATTGGGTTTCCTCACTGTGTTTTTGTAGCTGATTCTTTACTTCAGATTCTATAAGTTCTGGGAATTCTTTTCTTATTTTAGAAAATTCCACTCTGAGTCCCTTTATAACTTTATGCTGTTGCTTATTTTCTATCGATGGTATTAATTCATACATTTGAGCTGAGGTAGTGTCCTTTGGCCTTGTTCTTGGTGGGCATTGGGCTTCCTCCATATGTTTCTGCATTTGATTCTTTACTGCAGATGTTATTAATTCAGGGTTTTCTTTTTTCATTTCCAATCTGAGTTCCTCTATACCCTTGTGCAGCTGTTTCTTTATATCAGAAGCCATTGATTCATTGATTTCAGCTGTGTGATTCCCAATTTGTTCTGTGTTAGTGTCCTCTGAACTTGTTATGGGTGGTCTTGGGTTCTGAGATTGTGTTTTGTTCCTTCTTGTTGGCTCTTTATGAAGCACTGTCTTCTGACCTTCGTTGTAGAGCTTTGGTGCAGTTATAATATTAGCACCTACTGAAGTTCAGGTACAGACCTACAATATTTGGATTTATCCAGCTGTTCCTGGCTTGGATCTGGCTGCTGTGCTGAGCTCTTTACTTGGGAGTGAACCTGTTGTGCCCCTCTGGCAAGATGTTTTCTACTCCTGGACTACCTGGGTGGTTCTGTCCCCTACTCTCTCTGCAGGGATTGCAGCTGCAGGTTTTCACCTCAGGCCTGCATGCCAGACCTGAGCTGAGTCTGGATGGAACAAGGTGGAGTAGCAGGGAGAGTCAGCTCTCCTATACACTCACTGGGCCTTGCACTAGGACTGGATCTGGGAGTCCCTAGAATGTGGCAGAAATTCTCTCGTGGCGGGCGGCATGAGGAGGTGCTGTGGAGTGATGGGGGGCCTCAAAGTGGAAAATGGTCTCACCCACGCTGCATCCAGGCTGGGACCGAAGGTTCCACCAGTGCAGGGTAGCCAGAAGCTCTCTCACACACTCATCAGGCCTGGGCTAGGTCTGGATCTAGTCAACAACTTCTGACATTGCCAGTTGCATAAATAACCCTCTCCTCTTATAGACTACTGGAATACATTGAATTATTTTGCTGAATTCATGCACCTACAATATTTGAATCACAATGGAATGCCCATATCTTACACAAGTAAAAAATAAGGGGGGATAAAAATGAAAGACCATTTTGTAGTGAAAAAATATATCTGTATATACAAAATAGGATAGATATAGAGCTACTTTCTCTTAGTTCAATGACAAGTAAGATTTGTACTAATAGTGTTTAGATAAGATAACATGTCTGCATTTTATACTATGAATAACTACTACAAAGACAACAATATGCAATGTTAATTATTGTAACTGTAGTACTAACCTGTTTTGAAACTGTGTCATTGCTATTTCTTTTTCAATAAAATTAATTTTAAAAAGAGAGAGAAGAAAGCTGAATAAGATTAAAAAGAGAAGAAAGATCCCAGAGTGGAGGGTTCATTGCTTTGCTAATGCCACAGCAAAAGCCATGTTCGTGAGATTCCTTTTGGAAATTGAATTCTGTTGGGAATTGGGTTACCTATCATGTATGTTACCCTCTGGCTGAAAAGAAAAACTGTCTCTATTTTCTGTAGGTACTGAGGCTTTGTGGGAGGCTGGTAGGATGGTAGACTAATCAGAGAGGAGAAATTTCAAAGCAACCCTATTATGAGGCTATGGCATAGATACTGTTGACTGCTTTAGGCCCAATGTATTGTTAGAATTAGGATCAAAAACCAAACAAATATTTGAAAAATGTAAGTTTTGAGGGCCAAGGATATAGCTCAGTGTCAGTGCCTGTCTGGCAAGTACAAGGCCTTGAGTTTGATTCCTGGTAACAGCAACAGCAAATGTTAATTTTGTCTCCAAATAAAACATACATAAAGTTGAGGCTAAAGGAAAAATTATTGCTGAGGAGATTAGAAGCATTGAAAAGAAGACTAGCAAAAGAGGAAATGGTGGTGCACACCCAAAATCTTAGCACTTTGAGTGGCTGTAACTGGAAGATCATAAATTGGAGGTCAGGCTGGGCAATTTAGGACTTAGCAAAAACTTGTGTCAGAATGTAAAAAAGGATGAGGAGTGTAGCTCATTATGATGGCCAAAGGTGCAATCCCCAGTATTGCAGTAAATAAATGAATAAAAAGATAAATGAATAAAGGAAACATCATGACCCAGTGTTTCAAACACAGGAGAAAGTGTCAAGGGCAACTCAGGCATCAGCAAGACCCCACCTATCACAGGCTCAACTCTCCAAACTCTACAAAAACTCTAAGCCTTTCATTTGATAGGAGAGCACTGGAACCACTGCCTATGGAATCCTTTCCTGGAGATTCCTGTCACCATGCTCAAGCAGTCAGGCTCTCAGAGGTCACAGCTACCCAGCTGCCACTTGAGCTGGGGGCAGATACTACAGCGATCCACGTGATGCTCACTGAACTGGAAAGCAGCGTGTGAAGACTGTGGAATCGACAGAGTTTCCACTCAAATTCTAAAAGGTAAGAAGCCAGTCATTCAGAAGATGTTGCATTAAGTTGTAGGGAGAGGGGCGACCCAGGAAGTGGGATCCTAGGAATGTAGAATATCTTCAGGACAAAGCCACAGTGAGTGAGGAGAGCCAGGCCAGAAGAGAGAAGTGTGGTTGCAACAGGCAAGGCCACAGAGGGGAAGATGTTGAGGCCTTTGCCCCTCACATCCTTCTGCTTTGGGTCTGTATCCCTGACATTGAACTACTAGATTCATCTTTGCCTTGCTTGGTTTTGCTCTTGGCTTGTCTCTGTTCCTTTCAATACCCCTTTACTTTCTGTAGGAATGCAAATATTTACAGCTTACCATTGTACATCGGTAATGTACAGCTTGCTATTTTAATTTCACTGGAATTCACAGCTCAGCTTTTTCCTCAGATATCCAAGATTTGAACTTCTAAGCAAATTGGAACTGTTACAACTTTAGGGAATGGATTAGTGTGTGCTGGGTTGCACAAATGACAGTTTCCTGATGTTAGGAAGAATTATTATCTTGCTATTATCTATATTTGGAGATTAAGAACGGATCAAGGAGATGTGCTTGAATGCTAATTTAATAAGAAATCCAATGGGATAATTAAATTTAATTGTTAATTACAGTGAATTATAGACTCCTGGAGATCTGATTGCATCATGGTGATGCTATACTTATCAGTGAATTAATTCACTGAACTGCATGGCTCTGGGTGATAATGGGAGGCTTGGTACAGGGCACCTGGGTTGGTGTGGGTGGTTTCTGAGGGGTTTCTCTCTCACCAAAGGGCTTTTACTCATCTGCAGAACCAGGAAAAAGCAGTGCTACTTTCATAGCTCTTTGTATTCCTGGGACCCACGAACTAGGTTAAGTGAAAACAACTGCTTGATAAAAAAACTTAC
>NW_004524738.1:5557301-5563809 GCF_000260255.1 Octodon degus
TTCTTTCTTTCTTTCTTTCTCTTCCTTCCTTCCTTCCTTCCTTCCTTCCTTCCTTCCTTCCTTCCTTCCTTCCTTCCTTCCTTCATTTTTCTTGGGTACAGGTTTCTCACTACACAGCTCACACTCACAGTGATTCTCCTGTCTCAGCCTCCCCAGCACTGGAATTACAGACATGTGCCACCTTGCCCTGGTTTTGGTGACTGGCACAGCACACCCAGGATTCTCTGGCCAACAAGATATGCAGTACCAAGAGGATCAAATCCAGGTCCTTGACCTTATCGGGCAGGCACTTAGACCACTGAGCTATCTCCCAGCCCTGGAATCATTTTTATAAAAGCAAGTCCATATGAAGAATAAGATTTCATTGTACTAAAAACATTTACAAGTGCATTCTTCCCCATGAAATCTAGGTCCTCATGAGACAGTCATCTCAGAATGAATTCACATCTTAACAACATCAGCTTGAAGAATAGAACTTCAATATAGGAATGGGAATCACACATATTCAATCCATAAATTTTATGTTATAAATATATAAAACATGAATAAAAGCATATATTCTAAATTATAATATTCTCTGTCTGGGTGTTAATAATACAGATATGTATAAATACTTATCTAATTTATATAATTAATTGCAATATATATTTCATATTTTAATGGGAAAAAAACTTAAGTCCGAATCATTGCCTATGAAAGCAATAAAGATCACTATAAATCTATTACCATAACTAAATTTATTTATTCATTTATTTATTTTAAAGTTATTTGTTAAGAAGCAATGCCAAATCAGTTGTTGATGAAGATGTAAAAGAAAATATATTCTTGCAAGTGAAGGTATAAAATGTTGCCATCACTTTGAAGATTAAGAACAATTAATCAGAAGAAGGTCTCCCACATGATCCTGTAAGCACATTGTAGGTACTTATCCAAGCAATGTGACAAATATATACACATAAACTTTGCATATGAATATTTATATAACTTCTAATCATAATTGCTAAAACTAAAAACTGGAGATAACCTAGATACACTGCCATAAGTAAGAAAGATAAACTGGCATACTTGTTCAATAAAATTCATTAAGCAATAAAAAGAAATGAACTACTAAGCCATAAAATCCACTGATGAAACTTAAATGCATACTGCTGAGTGAAAAAACACAATCTAATATGGCTATATCTCATATGATTTCAATTGCATGATTTTCTGGAAAAAAAAACTCTAGAGATTCAAATTATTATTGGTTCAGGTGATGGTTTTTGATTTGATGGAAATTTTCATCATTCTTATTTATCCATAGACTCATTTTCTAAATTTCACACTATATTTCTCATCAATCAAGCAAGAGCAATAAAAATGTTTATTTTTTCAATAATTGACAAATAGTGAACATATGGGACTCTTATTGCATGAATATTGTTACTATCCATTCATGTTATGAATACAATTTCAGTAACAAGCTTTCAGATAAAGGCAAGGAAAATGTTTACTAAACTTTAGGAAGGAAAATACCCGGGCAATTCTCAAAGGTACAGCATAAAATGAACTGCAGAGCCTTCGAATTCTAGGCAATAAATGCATTTAATTTTATGACAAATATTTATGATATTGATTAGAATACTATTTTCATGTAAAATATAGTCTGCCCTAGAAAATAATGGTAAGTAAAATAATCTTTCAAATACAGTTTTCTCACAATAAAGTATAGATTGAATAAAGATTAGGAATATATGAATAGAGCATTGATGAATACCTCAGTAGGAAGATACCTGTTGGGAAAACGAATAATTTTTTAGTAAAACACAGATTTGGCTTTTTAGGAGTTTAAGAGACTTTTTGTTGTTGTTGTTGTTTTACCAGTTATTAAATTAATGAGAAAAACTCAATAAATGCAGTCAATAAATACTTAATTCTTTATATTTTATAAGAAATATTCACTCACATAAAATTGAAGTGAACCTCTAATTTTACTTGGTATTATAATAAACCTTGGGCATGCGAAGACTAGTTTCACATTTAGCCTTCTGGAGGTGGCAGTACAATTAAAGAACCCCATGGTAACCTCCGTCACACTTCACACATTGACAGTACAAGTCGTGGGGTTCCTCCCGCCAGGTCACACACCTGCTGCCGCTGCACAGAGCGTGACAAATCCTGCCGCTGCTGGTGCCTGCACAGTTTCCGCAATGCGCCCTCACTCCTCAGCCTAGGACTTCCAGAGTGGCGCTCTTAGAGCCTGAAAACTCGGAACGGCCCCCCAGAATGCATACAGAGGACACGTGGCAGGAGAGTACAGTAACAGTACTCCCTAACAGTAATAGCCAAGAGGGAGCTGCACTGTGGGCCCTCGTAGGGAAGAACCCATTCCAGCAGTGGCAGCTCCTCCCCTGCTCTCCCACCTACTCTGTAAAATGGTTTTGAAGATTTGGGAATAATTAGAGGAGGGACCACACGGGCCTTGTCTGCCATCTAGCTCTTGCCAGATACCTGGGACACACCTGAACTCTCTTTTCATTCTGTCACTTCATGATGATGAGGAGACATTCAACTGGTAGGCTTAGAAAATTTGACTTAACATAAGAACAGGTGAAAGAATGTTCATGGTTGCTGTCCTGACCCCCTGCCCCATTTAGAGTAGAAATAGACCAACTGAAATTTGTGTTATTGAAGGCCAATGATACCCAGGATGCTGTAAGAACCAAGACCAGAGACATTCTGAACCATAAAGGAGTATGAGGGCAGAACTGGGTTGTAATCACAAGGTATACCTTTCTCTCTCCTTTGCTTCTTATTCTTTTAAACCTGGCTCTGCAACAGTTTTCTTGCAAGAGCCCATTCACTAAATCTTTCTCTCCCTTTTGGCCACAGTCTCAGATCTTTAAACAAATACCTCTTTCCTGTGGAGGTTCCCCAAAACTACTTTAACTGCAGGAAACAGGATGCCTCTGGGTGAGGAGGCAAACCTAGGAAGATGCTAGGGAACCCGCTCTTTCTTAAGATGTGAAATATGCTTTCTGCAAAGTACTAGTCTTCTCTCCTGGGTCACCAAAATATGTGTTTAGAGGCAGCAAAGTGAAGTTTTCTCTGAAGCTGCCTAACTAACATTTGTCGAGTTTGGTCTAGAACTTCAGTTTAGCTTAATGTACTGATCAATTTTTTATGTGTTTTTTGCCTTTATTAGTTTCTTTGTCTGTGTTTTATTAGTCCGTATTGTGCTACTTGTCTTTATGTAAGATAAAATATGTTTTAATTGTAGCAATAGTCTTCTTAGAAATTTATTGGTATGAGGCTCTTTTGGAATCCAGGAAAGGAAACAGGTGTTCTCTCCTACCCACTCTGTGTGTCCCTAAGTGACATGAATCTTAACAAAGCTGTCAGGGTAACTCATGGATGGAGTGAAATAGTCTCATAGGGAACTGACTCAGAAGAACATACTCCATTTCCTGGTGGTAAAGAAGTCCAAGGGCTTTTCTGGAAGATGCACAGAATGCAGTGGTTATACTACGGAGTTTCTGTAGTCACACTAAGGACTTATTAGGTACCATAAATAAGATTCCACTTAAGACAGCATCAATACATGTAAGAACATTGGTGAAAAGACCTGAAGCACCTTATCATAGATAAGAATTGGGCTTAATGTACTTACAAGATAAGAATTTATCTTATAAGCCTGCCTAGATAAGAATTTAGAAGTCAGTCATAATGTTATAATTGGTAATTAAATCCTACTAAACTCAAACCATAATGAAAAGATCTTATTTACAAGTGTAGAAATAATAGTGTTAATAAATATTTCACTACTGGTCTTGGGAAGATATAATTAAAATACTCAGTCAACTTAGAAATCCTTCTCCCAAGGAGGTAGAGATAGAAAACACTTATGAAACAGTAACCTGGAATGTGATATTTATCCTGCAAAGTCTGTTAAGAAATTGGAAAGACAAACCTCACACTTTTCAACAATCAAGGTGACACGATCTATCATGTGTATCTTCAAGACTTCACATGTATCTGATGCTGGTCCTATATAGTATCGTCTAATTTTATTTGATGATTTGGAAAACAATCTGTTCTAGCTAAATGGCAATTTTTCAGGGTAAGAAACCTCTACCATCTTTAAGGCAGGAGGTGAATGTGAGCAGAAAGCTTTGATAAATTGATTGAGCCTGAGATGATATGCTGATGTATTAATTCACTGATACCGATACCTGAAAGTGTTGTGAGGAGGTATGGCCCTGATGGGGCTGGGCCAGGCTGTGCATTGGAGGTTCTGCCTTTTGCTAGGCCTCTCCCTCTGTGTGCTGGTGCCTGCCTGCAATAGTTGGAGCCTGTTTACTCTCCTGTGTACTTGTGCTGTGACATTGGTGCCTTGGAGTCACTGAATAGGGACTGAAATCCTTCAAATAATCAGCCAAGTTTTGAAGTTGTGTCAATTATTTTGCACCAATGAGAGGAAAACTGACCCTCCAGAAGAGAAGCTTAGAATGATATTATTACCATATAACATAGACAGTTGAACTTAACATCACTATCTGTCTGAATATCAACCACCTTAGACATAACATGGAAAAAGTGTTATTCAACAATTATTGATATGATAAACCAATATTTTGGCCCTATCACTTCTAGGTCAGTGAGGACTAAGGACATAAGGGAAACTGTACTGTAACATACCTGTACCTCAGTGGTGTCCCAAATTTTGTCTTCAAGAAGATTACGGGACCAAAGAGGAAAGCGATTGAAGATGTAGAGTGAGCTTAAGGAGAGTCACATGGAGAGAAAACATTTTCTCAGGCTTTCACAGACAGCAAACTGGTCAAGCAATGACCATGACTCATTCACAAGGCTAACACTAAGAAAAGACCTACAAACTGCTGTACATGGTTTCAGGGTAAATAAATCCTGAGGGGATTTGACTGATCTTGTCAAATACAAAAGTTACCTTTTTTGTTATATATGACTTGCTTTATCTTGGTCTTAACCATACAGCAGAAAAGTATAAACACAAGGTATTAAAAAGTAAAGCCATGTTAATAAGCTGAGCTATAAAAGACTCAAGTCAACAATTTCTTATTATTTTTTTAACACTTAGTCTCATTTTATTTTATTTTTTCCCATAATTTTATTGAGAAACAAATAGCAATGAGACAGTTTAAAACCAAATTGTTAGGATAGTTTCAATAATTAACACATTGCATACATTCTTCCTAATGATTAATTGCTGTACAAGATGCGGACAAGATATCCTATTTACAAACACTGTTAGAACAAATCCCTCTATTCATTAAGAGAATGTAACTATATATCTATTCTAACCACTTTGAATACACAGATACAAAATGGACATTCATCTGTATCCCCTTTTTTTGTTTAGTTATGTTATTTGAATCTTATAGGTGTGTAAAATCAGCAAAAGTTTCTAAGAGTCCAGTAGTCCATAATAGTATGTGTTTTCCGCTTCACTGGCAATGTCAGAAATTGGTGACCTGAGTGCACTACAGCTCAACCTAACAGCATGGCTTACTTCTTTTTATAATACTTTATAATTTACTTTTTCCATAATTTTATTGAGAAACACATAGCAATGAGACAGTTTCAAACCAAATCGGTAAGACAGCTTCAATAATTAACACATTGCATACATTCTTCTCAGTGGTTAATTGCTGTACCAGATGTGGACTTGATATCCTATTTACAAACACTGTTAGAACAAATCCCTCTATTCATTAAAGAATGTAACTATATATCTATCCTAATCACTCGGAATACACAGATATAAAATGGACATACATCTGTATCCTCCTTTTTTGTTGTTTCATCATTTAACTATTATAGGTGTGTAAACTCAGCAAAATGTTCTAAAACATGGTAATATGTAATAGTAGTTTCAAGCTTGGAATGCCTGTTATTCTGGTCTTCTGAATACGGGCTGCTTGTCATGACATGACAGCTGCTGCTGTGCTGTCTCGCGAGTAGATGATTGATCAAAAAGTAGGGGGTGGTGAATGAAGGCAAGAGATAGGAAAAGGAATATTGTGGGATATTCAGTCCTACTTCAAGGTTGTATATGGTTAGATTTTTGGACTTATCTGTAAACATAAGCATATAATTCTTTATGCCTATTTTAAAAAATTTATTCTAATTTTTAAAAGTTTTTTCGTCATATTCTATAGGGACTTAAAGTTCAACATACCAATACTTGATGAAAAATGTCTGTTCCATGTTATGCCTAAGAAGTATGATATTCAGACAGATAGTAAGGTTAAACTTAATAGCGTAGGTTGTATGGTAATAACAATGAGCTTCTCTTCTGGCTTTGCTTCTTATACTTCGTTTTTATACTTTTCTGCTGGATGGTTAAGACCAATATAAATCAAGAACTATGAAAAAAGAGTCTACCTTTTGGTTCTGATAAGGTCAGTGAAATCCCCTCAGGATTTATCCTGAGATCCTGTACCTCAGATTGTAGAACCTTTGTCAGTGTCAGCCATGTGGACGAGTCACG
>NW_004524738.1:5575014-5585980 GCF_000260255.1 Octodon degus
TTAAGTCCTATTCACCCAAGACCAAATGTGTATCTACATTTTTCCTATGTCATCAGAAGTTTTAAACTAGATTATTGTTTTCAGTAAGATATTATTTCTAATATCCTTACCTAAGTAGCAAAGCACTGGTGCTAATGGAAAATTTACAGTTGAAATGCCTCTAGTAATTGCCTCTGGAAAGTAGACTTAGTCTTTAAAATGCCAGCTAATCTCACTAATGTGTTAAAGGTATACACTTAAATTCTTTCAAATAATAACTAACCACTATAAGACAGAGAGAAGGCTTAATAAAATAGTCCTAATAACACAGAGATGTATTGCATTATCTATGCTTAAATCTTTTAAAGGAAGTTAAACACACTTTAACAGTAGCCCTTATAATAATATAGAAAAATGCTATTCAAATTACAGAAATGAATCAGATTAGAAAATAAACATTTATGTGTTGTGTATTTATGGGAGGAAACCACTGACAAAGGGGGTAAAATTAGTAGTTCTGATTAGAATAAATTTAGATCAAAGATTCACAGCAGTAAGAAAATTTGTCTTTTATTAACCACACTTCCAAAGTAGTACAACTAGTTAAATGAGAGGTATATAAAAATTATTAGAAGAAAATAAACGGCAGTTAAGTTTAAGGAAGTTTACCTAAGCAAGTAAAAGATTCTAGGATGAACCAACGCATCAGACTCAAGATGGTTCAGAATGCCCAGTTACATAGAAGTGCTATTTTTTTATAACAAGAAGGACAAAAAATAACCCACAGAAATTTTATGTAGAGTGCAATTCTGCCTTTGATTTATCTGGACCTATTCAGTAGTCATCACCTTGACTTTTGCTGAGGGGTGATCTGTTGGGTTCGGCTGAGGCTCAGCTGCCTGGTTACAGAGTTATGTTTCTGGTTTAGTTTACAGCTGACAGAGATCAAGCTAAATTGCAGTTCATTGCATACAGAGGCTACTGTGGGCATTCTAACAAAGAAGTCAACTTGGGCTAAATTTGTTCCAGTTTAACAAGATAAAGGAAGACAACATAAATAAGAATAAAGACTATTATTGCAGAGCTATCTAGAGAAAGCAGGTTAACTTATTACTTTCATCTGATAGAGATGCAAAGGCAGGCAAAAGAGAGGGAAAGTTATGTAGAGGATAAGAGGAAAGACTTCAGCTATTTTCAGATGGGGGCTATTGCTTTGTGAGGCTGGGGAATCCCATAGTGAATGGTTAGGGAAGGTTGATCCTAAAATAGAAGCAGTGGGAATGATAACAGAAGCTGCCAGGTATTGATCATGTACTGGGTGACTGAAATTCCTTGTTATATACTTATTCATTTGACTCTCTGGGTAGTTGGCTGCAGGGACTTCCGGTTGTGTATCAGATGTACATTTTCATATGCAATCTTCTCACCTGGCATGAACAACATAGCTGGATAGAGATATCCAGGAAGAGGAGATGGAGGCCATTTTTCCCTTCAGAGAATTTTGATTAATTTTTTTTTCATGGTTTTAAGGATACAGTGAGATTGTTAAATGGGTTTGTCCTTATTCCAAATCTTGTCTGTGTGGCATTTAGTTATAAGGCCTTCAAGGTAGGAATGAATTGATAGATGGGTTGACTGTATCTTGTAAGAATTGTGAAGAAATAATACTGTATGATAGGACCATATATGGCTCTGAAATACTATTTAGTCATTAACAAAAGGTTTGCCAATCATTGCTATTGCTAGTAATCAGCTGACTGTTGTTTACTTCATAAAGGAGAGCTAACGTATCACCTATGTACAATTTCTCTAATTTCCAAGCCATGACAATTCCTATTCAGGAATTACTTTCTTAATTTTCTGATGCTGTTTTATTATTAGTTATATATTCCTGTTTAATTTTTCTCTTATACCAGTCATCATTGCACTAGCACAATTTCCTTTGCACGGACTCATTACTTATATGGGGTTGCTGATGTCATTCATGAAGATAGAATATGTTAATTTTAATTCCTCCAGCTTTTTGTGCTAACCCCCCTTCCCCGACCAAGAAGTGTAAGAAAATAACCCATCGTGCCCAGGTGTATCTGCAATGTAAGGATTAGCCTCTTATTCTCATGCTGGGCACACCCACTGAAGTCAAAACTTTCTCAGTAAGCCTTTCACCCACTGATGGCAAAAGAATACAGTTGTAAGGGCATGCTGGTCAAGAGGCCTGCCTTCTCCTTATTTGACAGGACTATGCTCAGTGCTTTCATGTACATCACTTTGACTATATAGAAAGTAGCTGTCCAAAGTCATTTTCCAGATATTTCAAGAAAACGTTCTCTCCTTCAGGAACTGCTCAATACCCTATCATTCAAATATCTGGTATGTATATCACGTAAGGTGACTGGCACACAGAAACTAGTTCCATGGAGGTAAACACTAGTCAGTGCACACTTCTTAGTGGTCAGGCTGTATTTCCTAGAGGACAAGCATTAGGCAACATGGAGAAAAGTTTGTGAGTCAGAGGAATGAAGAGAGCTGAGCTCTTTTCTATTTCAAACACAGATCAGCTATAGAACCATTGTGTATAAAAAGGGAAAGCACAAAGAAGCTAAACATGCCCCTGCTTAATCTGAAGGAGGAATGCCACAGTTACCCAGTAACCATACTGTAGTTATTTTGATTTGGGCAATGAAAAAAAGGGGCATTAGTAAAGTCTAGATTTTGCTATCCATTGTTGTACATATGTTTGTGTTTGTCTTCTTGTTGTTGTTGTTGCCACTATAGTGTTGGGGATTGACCTCAATGTATGACCTTGGCAATGAACTACTTCTCCAACACTTTTTGAAAGTTTTTGTTTCCTACATATGATTTTTTTTTCTAAATCATTGAGTTGCCCAGGCTGGGCTCCAGCTTGCCATCCACCCCCAATAGTCTCCCAAAGTACTAAGATTATAGGAATGTGTCAACATGTTTGATTTAAGTATGCTTTTTATGTGAGCATTGAGTTTTAGCACAACAGATTTTAGTAAGTAAAGGTGATTAGGAACTTATAGAAAGCAAACAAAACATCATTCAAAAAGCTGTCACACCAAGAGTAAGTAGAGAGGAGTACAGAATATTTGATGGTAGAAATTGAACACGTATTTGGATGTGGTCAAAATATTCATGATACCATTTTTTCATTGCTATAAAAAATACTAAAGTTAGGTAACTTTATAAAGACAAGTATTTATTTAGCTCATAGTTGTGAACATTCAATGCCATGGGCATTTTTGCCCCTGTGAAGGCCTCCTGGCTGGAGTCCATCTAAGAAGAAAAGATCAAACTGCTGAAGAGCAAGGTAGGGATTCTAGGTCATGCTCAGCCTGTTTGGACAATTTACTCTTTTAGGAACTCACTGTAGAAGATGAGCATTCACCTTTGAGAGTAGCACCACCAGTGACCTAAGACCCCTTGATAGGCCCTAGCCAACAATACTATTGCCCCCAAGGGGACAAGAGCCATCGAGAGATGACAGCTAAAATCCGCAGAACATAAATGAATAAATACTAGATAATATACGTTATCCTTGGAATCAGGATAACTGTTCTGTAGAAATGCCCATTTTTAATGTTGAATTATTTAAAATATTTTATTGGTATATGTATACTTAATTGTCAGTATGGAGACCTACTGTATCATTTTTTAGTGAATTAAAATTATTGACCTCTGTACATTTTGAAGTAAACTCATGTTGGATATTTTGTGTCTTTTGACTAGTTTTTGTTATACTATATTATTACTGGATCCATTTTTTTATGTATTTAGTACAAGGTCTGCAGGGTTTCACTACACAGGTCAGACTCATGGTAATCCTCCTGTTTTCAGCCTCCCAAACTCTGGGATTACAGGAGTATGCCACCAAGACCAGTCTCAATCTCAGTCTCAGTGCACCCCAGGGCTGGGGCCAGCACAGTATGTGGTCCTTGTGCTCTGCCTACTCAGGTACTTTACGTCACTGAGATATCTGGCCAGCCCCTTGGATCCAATTATTAGATTCTTTCAGAGTAGGTTAGATTTAGGACATGTATTTTTCAAAGAAGAATAAGTTTTTAAAGCATAATTTTTCTAGTTTGTATGTGGTCGAATAGACTGCCATTCCTCTAAATGGAACAATAATATAATATTCCTTAATATTCTAACCAGAGGCTTACATTTTAGTATTATTATTGGATACCAATTCTCCATGACATAATATCAATTATCACCAAATTACAACGACTGCTGTGGTCATTTCACTAACAGTGAATGGCTTATATCATGGCTTGGTGAAAAGAGAAATAACTTGACATTTGTGATAGTTCAATTTTGTAAAGAAAAAAGCAGAAACAATGTAGTAGGTAGCCTTAGGTCTACTGAAGAGCCAATTTAAATCATAGCTGTGCCTGCTTTATTTGGAGTTAATGCAAACTTTGGAACATTTCTGTTTCACAAAGATTAATTTTATTCAAAGTACACACTATTATTTTACTCAGTGTCATTAAAATATCCTTTTTACCACCTAATAGTTGTTTCTTCTGTCTTCTATAAATATCTTATTAATTAAATAATTTTCTTGTAGCTTTTTATTATTCTTCTAATTTATTTTGAATCTTGGTCACTTTATATAAGTAAGTTATAAGATCTTGTGTCGATAAATTTGAACTGGATGAAATGATTGTTTTCTGAATTCATAGAGCTTGTCTAAAGAGCTAGGCAGCTGTCAAAATCAATCAAGCTTTCTGGACAATCAGAATCTAGGTTACACAATCCTAAACAATGAAACTTAATAACTATGAGCTCTAGATGTTGTTAAGAAGTTTTATTTGTTTTCTATGAATGCTTGCAAGACTAACACATTACAGGGACCTTTGTTTCATCTTTGCAAAATGCATAATCATGAGTTCCAGATGAGAAAGTCATGTATGTGCATGTGGTTATGGGGGATGGTGAGTTCTAAAAATCAAGCATGGGCTGATTGATTTGGACATAAACTACCTGTTTCTTCACTTCTACAGGTTTTGCTGTAAAAGTCTGTATTTAATATATTTCATTGGCTTTGTGTGATGAGGATGTATTTGTTTCTTTCATGTTAGCCTGATGACTTAATTAACACAATAACTCTGAAGGTGAAGACGGTCAGTTCCATCCTATGTACACAGAGACAGTACTGCAAGTTACTAGATACTCAGCTGCTTTATTTTCAATGTGTAGCTCCTTTTAAAATTAATCATCAGACAGTGACAGAAGTCATACACATTTCCATTTTGAACTACTTTCAATGGACCTTAAGCTTTTTCAGTTTGATTCCCTTAGTGATGAAGACATCAAATAAGAAATATGCTTAAAAAATAAATGAACTAAAAAACAAACATTTACTTGGCTGTTGTCCCTCAAAATCAAACTGTGATTTGTGATACAAAACAAATTGCCCCACTGATGTGAGTTATGGTTTGTCAAGATGACAAAGAAGGGCTCAGAACATTATATTTCCCTAAGGAAAAACCTATATCTGTCACTACATTCACTTCAGAGCTCTTATTGATGTTTTAGGGATAGCACAAGGAATAACTGATCTGCTTGTCCTTTTGAATTTAGGAGGTCACATTTCTTTTTTCTTTTCTGGAAGAACTGGGGATTAAATTCAGACCCTCGTGCTTGCCAGGCAAGTGCTTATTCTACTGAGCCATCTCCCTGGCCCCAAGGTCACATTTCTTGCAGGAGGTTGATGCAGGTTGTTTTTTTTTTTCCTGCATAGCTCTTATTTTGTGCTGTCACTGTATCTTTTTTGATATTCCAAATGACTTTCTTTAATACTTTAAAAATTTTTAAATGCTATATTCAAAAATAATTTGCATTGTTAACATTTCTGATCAGTAGCATCCATATTCAGGTCAAATTTGATATCTCTAAAAAGATTTGTGTATGCCTCACTTACACGTTGGTAACCTCATGGTGTTGGATCACAGGCTTACAATGGAGTATCTTGTTATGAAATTATGCTCTCCTATATTGGTTTATTTCCCTTCACTTCTACTGAAAAATATACTTCCACACTAACTGTGTGCCATATGCAAATTTGTACAACCAGCTCTTATCTAAGTATTTGGCATTCTGTATACACTTTTAAATTTTTATTATCTTTAGAACCAAAGTACCGTGTGTCTCTGCCTCCAACAGATAGAATTGTAAACTCTTGCCAAGCTCACATACAGCTCCTAAAGATTAGGAAGGCAGCCATGGGAAGGGTTAGGCTTAGGAAGAACATGGAATCAATATTGACATACTTGCTGCAGCTTGGAGATCCAAACATGGTTTAGAAACAAATTTCTGGCCAATAATTATATCTACAGAGACAGAACTTAAATTTATAATTGTCTGAATGGCTGGTTTTCCCCCCTGTCTCTTACCCTTTATAAGTAATTTAAGCATCAATTAAGGAAGAAAGAAAAATATTTTAGAGTCTGCCAATTTTCCATCAATCTTGAGAAAAATCACTATGAAAACTGAAAGAAGAAGGGGAATATGTGGATATGTGTAAGGCACGATGTATTTCTTGAGTCACACACACACACACACACACACACACACACACACACACACACACATATGCAATGTGCTTCCTTATGTATTTTTGGTGAAAAATTGTATTCTTCTTAGTATTATTTACTTTTTGGTTAAAGAAAGAAAACTTAAACTTTCTTCTCCATCATACTCTTTGTTGTAGTCAGGGCATGCAAGAAAACAATATAGGACAAGAAACTTATAGGGTTATTTTATAATAGTCACCCAAAGAGTCATACAAAGAGTGCAAGAAATGTGTCTACACACTAAAGACCACAAAATCCAGCTTAGGACCTGGATCCCACGGCAATGTCCGGCATGAGTCCAGCTGAAGTCCTAGAGACTATAACAGAGACCCCCACAAGTCTGACTGGGGGCCAGGGACCCAAGACAGTGTCTCATGCTGGAAAAGCCCAAAGGTCAGTGGTGTATGCTAGAAAATCTGTGCAGCAGAATGAAGCAGAAGGCTGAGGGATATGCTGTAGAGGAATCAAGTCTCAAAGTAAGAAAAAAGGGATCATCTGAAAAGTACCACAGCCATCTCAGCCACAGTGAGGTCCCAAGCTTCTCTGATGATGAGAACAATTGAGTTCATTACAGGGGAACCACCATGACAAGCTTATTTGGTTGGCAACAACTATTAGGTGGGCCTCCCACATGCAGCACCACACTGGTTCAGTTCAGCTGGGTGTTAGCAGTTGCCCACCAGTTGACAATCCACATTCCTTTTTCTCCTTCCTTTCTTGTCACATTGCTTGTGTATTCTGCTTACACGTAGTTTGTTCATTTATAGATGAAAAAGTCAAAATGTTTGGGGACAAAATAGATAGGAGTTTGACATTACCTCTCTTACCTTTCTTGAGTAGATTTAGCAAATTACTTAATTTTTCTGAAAGTCAAGGTTAAAGTGAAGACAGAGAAAATGCAATCCTAGAGTGATTATATAGTAGACTTCATTATATGAAAAGAATAAAATTGAAACGTTTCTATCTAAGCCCTGTAAGGTACCAGTCACTTAAACCATATTTGTCCAATAATCAGGCTTTGTGTTTTGTTACCACTGTTTCAATTGACCTCTCACCATTGGCACTTACAGTAATTCTGGATAATTTCCTTGCATTTGCATTCTCTGTATTTCTGCAATTTTTATTCCGGTTCAGTCTTTCAAGCTTTCCAGGACACAAATTGAAGAAAGATTTTAAGTACATTAATTGAAAATCTTCCCCCCTACTATCAATTTCTGTTTGTGGAATAATAATATTCACTATTGCCAGTTTCATTCTCCTAAAACTTCTCAAATCTGTGCTCTCATGAAAGATATTCAAAAGACTTCTCCATTCCCATTACATCAAATCAGAACTTTTTTGCCTGCTTTCCAAACCATGTCACATGTACATTGCATGCGTTGCCTCTCAAGTAATAGGATAATCATTTTGATAGGAAATGCTAGCTTAATATTTCTTTTCATTTAATTTATTTTGAGGGGTAAAAACAAAAGTAAGAGTAAAAATCAGAAACAGTGTAACATACAAGAGTACATACGTTACTGGTTTTCACAAGAGTAACTGATTGACAGTGTTTATATATTGTCTATTTTCATCGTCAAATAGCAAGAATTTAAGGTTTCTTGAAAGAAAGTGATAATCTTCAGTCATATGTCCAATCTTACATAAGTATATCTGTTATTCTGAGCAACAGATTTGACAATCGATTTTTTATATAAGCTTGCACATTTATTTTTCTCTCAAACTGCCCTGGCTCTTGTGCTTCCAAAGTAGGTTCAGAGGGTTCATCAAGCAGCCAAAGTCATCTTGAATGCTTTACTAGCATGGTAGCAGATTGCATGATTTATTAGCGAATGTCCATAGTCTCTTCTCTTCAAGTGCCTAGGAAAAGTATATTCCTGTTCATTTTCTGAGGGAGCATGCAGGCTTTGCCAGTGGAAAACCAGCAGAAGTTAGGGTGTCCTTTCACAGTAGAGGGTTATTCCAGTTTTTGAGCTCCATCTTTCCAATATAAGGCAGAAGCTACATCTTCAGCCTAAGAAAGTATTTATGACTTCAGGGAAAGAGATCTAAATAGAAAGTTATCCAAGTATCAAAAAGTAGTCTTAATTATCAACGATATCTGCAAGAGCTCTCACCATCTGTCTTAGCCTATAGAGGTGTAGCAGAAATTCTTGAATCTTCCTTAAGTCTTTGCACTGCACATGTATAACTCAAGGCTGTCCATGTGTCTGAATGAATCACATTTGTGGAGAACAGTAGAACTCCTTCACTTTGCCTTCTAAAGCTCCATGTGCTATTCTTATTGTTAATTTATACTTGATTCCACATGAAGAAAAAGACTGGGGCTCAACCCTTCATTTCCTTTCTACAGTGAGGAGGGAAACCTATAAAGGAGTGTTCATTGTACAGACTCTCAGAGAACACCTTTGTAATTTTGATTTGCATCTTATTGTCCCCCCAAAGCCTCATGCAGTGATGGGAAGGGGACTTCTAGAGTTTGAGATTAATTTATGATCCACTGGGATTATGGGTCTCAGTGCTGCTGGGATTATGGGTGTGGTACTTCACCCAGGCTAGGGCAGATATCCTGAATGTAATTTAAAAGAGACAGGCTTCCTCTGTTTCCACTGTTGCCAATATGCCTCCATCTGTTTTTGCCGCTGCCATGAAAGATTGTTCTCTGCCATGTGTCACTCTACCTTGGAGCCAACAGAGTGACTGAACCCTCCAGTAACTGTCAGCTAAATAAACTTTTCCTTCTTTCATTTTGAGTGTTGAGTATTTGTCCCACCAATGAGAGACTAGTAACTGAGACAGTAATAATTACAATATGTTAAGAAATAGTGAAACATTTGCAGAAGCATATATATATATATATATATATATATATATTTATATATATATGTAACCCATGGGTTCTTGTTAGCTGTGAGGAAACCAGCATATGACTCTGGATGAGTGTCTGGTCCTCTATGACAATTTAGTAAAACATAAATTTAAATAGCAAAAGGTTGGCTTACAGGCAGGTGCTTAGACTTCGTGGTCTAAGCACCTGCCTATAAAGAGCAGGATCCTGGGTTCAATCCCCGGCACTACATGCTGTGCTGCTCTAGAACCCCAGGTGTGCTGTGTGGACCAGCAAAACCAACTGTGGTGGAACACACCTGTAATCCCAGCACTGGGAAGACTGAGACAGTAGGAGCACTATGAGTCCAAGCTGCATAGTGAGATCCTATATCAAATAAATAAATAAAATATTTTTAAAAGTTAAATACAGTTGAACTAGAAAACATTTAAATTGAACTCAGGACCCTGGGCTTGCCAGGCAAGTGCTTATTCTACTGAGTTATCTCCTCGGCCCATGACAAGTGTTGATCAGTTTCATAGGTTACTCTTGGTGCCCCAGGAAACTTAGTTTCCATGTCTTTTTGTTTCTTGTGGTTACATCAAAAAATAGTACTTATATCAGAAGGACTAACTGCTTCTACTTTGGGGGATGTAGAAAAATACCAGAAAAGTCACATGACTAAGGATTCATGAGGGTAACGGACAGTAGGAGCACTATGAGTCCAAGCCATGTAGGGATATCCTATATCAAATAAATAAATAAAATATTTTTAATAAAATCTTTTTATTAAAAAAGTGATAAATTGCTCTATGTAAAATAAATTATCTAGAAATGGCCCCTTGGACACAGAAACATTCCACTCATAGGTTCTATGAAATTTTAGAATTGAAGTTGCTGTCTAGAAATTTATGTGAGGACCTATGCAAAAGACAATAGATAAAGAAAATGTCCATCTTATTCAATAATGTATCAATCTCTTATATGTCTGTGATTTTTGAAAAGATTGGATATTCATATAAATTGCTGAGATCAATTATGTCACAGAGAACCTAAGTTTATTGAAGAGAGAGGATTTCTTATGGTCTATCTAAATAAGATGTCTTGAGCTATTTATATAGACATACTTGTAGAAATTTCAAAAATGAGTTATTTAGATGAGACTCACTGTGATCATTAATTAAGATATTATAAATAAAATAAAATAATTGATTGAGGAATTAGTGAATGACTTTACTCATAAACCTTTAGGGTAATAAAAAATGTAGTAGACATACTAAAGAGAATTATCTGATAAATGCACAATCTTTAATTATGATGTCTCTGTATTCCTGTTAGCCAAAGTTATTCCTGTTTTACATGGAATTTTCTGACATGGCAATTAGTAGTACCCTTTTTATTCTCAAAATTTTCCATTTTGGGGTAATATATTATGAATTTGGAAAGTATAGTCTTTTAATATTCTTAGTGATTCCTTGAGATACAGAGCTCCTGAAGAAAAACAAATCCCGACTTTAGGTACTCTCTACAAACTTTTAGACCTAGACACAATATAAGTGAT
>NW_004524738.1:5586951-5588853 GCF_000260255.1 Octodon degus
TGCACGTGAGTTTATAAATATCATCTCTTTGGTACAGCAACTGTAGGTCCTTGAAGTTAGGAAGAAAAAGGGAAGTCTTCCTTCTACGTGTCCCTTCTGTTAACTTACCTTGGTGTTTGTTATTTTCACTGTATTGTATTACAGTGTTTAGGTGTTTGTTTCTAAGTATTTTATTACTTTGAGTTACTGTAAATGGGATTGTTTTCTCATTCTCTTTTCAACTTTAAAGAAAATGTTTAAAATAATATATGATATTTTTGAAGAACAGTGTGTGTGTGTGTGTGTGTGTGTGTGTGTTATAAAATACATACAATGGAAACAATTACAAAAAGGCAGCTAACATTCAAAATGAATCTTGCTGTTTAAATGAAAACTGTGTGAGAATTCTGGTCTTATAATTTCAGATCTTGTTTCTTCTTCTCTTAGTACTGTTTTCCTACATCTGTGAAATATATTAGAATGATAGGACAGAAGACATATAACTGTGATTTAACTAACAGTTAACATTTTATCTAACTCTTGATTTTGGAAATACTTTCAGCGATTTCACCATCATAGAGAGTGTGCCTGGTACAAAAAAGATAATATGTGTCTTGAATGTATTTTCCTAATCATGTTTGTTTCTTGCATTTTCCCAAACATTTGTTTGATATGGTTGTACCCTGGCATTGTCGTTACCAGAATATGTAACCTGAATTTTTACAGTATTACAATTTTACTGTCATCTATAAATAATATTCTTATTCTAAGTTTAACATTCTTATTTCTGAAACACTAGAAAACTGTCGTGACAGTTGTTGAAGTTGTACAGAGTGCCGTGCCATATTATTTTTAGAGGCTCTGTGGCACTTATCCACTACAATTAAGAATGAATGTCAGGCATCATGAACAAGCCCGCGATCCCAGAACTCCATGAGGCTGAGTGCAGAGTGTCACAAGCTCCAGCACAGTTTTATTTATTTCTTTTTTATAGGCTTGGAATACAGCTCTAATGGAAGGCCTTGGGTATAATTCTCATTAGTAAAAAAATACAATAAAAAAGAGAAAATTAAGAATGAATTGTTGGGGAATATCTTGGCATTGTTTCACTTGTTATGTGCCTTTTTTGTGGCTCCTGTGTGGTCATTTGCCCCTATGATAGGGATTAATCCATAATTTTTATTATATTTAAAAGGTGTTACTTTCAGTTAAAAAATTTCCTTCTTGAGATGTAGGCATCTTCATGATATCAGTAGGGAATTAAATAAGAAAAGCTGTTCCTCCTTTTGTGTTGTTGACTTTCATTGAAACTGGCTTCTCTGACAGTTTTGTTATCACAAAGATAAAGTGTCCTTTAAAAATAACAAAGCTAAGTTCTGTGAAATTTCCTCAGGCTGTACATTTAACCTACTTAATAGCAGTTTATTTTGATGTTTCCTTAAATGCTTGTATATATCTCAAATAATGTCAATTTTGAGGTGGCAAAAAGATCAAACTCTGAATCCTTCCCTTGAATGTCTGACTGTCTGACTGTCTGTCTGTCTGTCTGTCTGTCTGTCTGTCTATCATCTTTTAATTTTGGCAAACCCAAGGCCCCGTGTTTCCTAAGTAAGTATTCTACCACGGAGCTACACCGCAGGCCCACTAAATATTTTTAAAATACAATCAAGGTATAAATGTAGTTCCTTCAGTAACAGATCTCTGGGGAAAATGTAGCACTACTCAGCTATAAAAAAGAATAAACTGGAGACTTTTATAGGTGAATGGACTGAACTTGAGACCATACTCATAAGTAAAATATATCAGACTCACATGTGTAGACTCCATGCATTCTCCATAGTGTGAGAAGCTGAAAGAGTAAATATGATCCGAAATACAATAGATATTGTGAATTGGGAAGAAACTGTTAAAAAAAAGGGGGGG
>NW_004524738.1:5602240-5603917 GCF_000260255.1 Octodon degus
CAGGGTAGCAGGAAGCTCTCCACACACTCACCGGACCTGGGCTAGTGGTTCTATCTTGTTGACTCCTCCTCTAGCTAGAGGAATAAATAAGTAACCACTCCCCTGCTTTAACAGGAGAAAAGGTCAGACAAATACATTGCGGGTATGTGACACTGAGGACATCATTGTATATCTTTATCTATTAGGTTCTTTTTTCTAAAAATGAAAAAGACTGTGGGAAAAAAATGCATGTCCAGCCTAATTTCCATTTATTTCCTTGGGACAAGAGGAAATTGAAAATATTTGATTAAAATGTGATCAGTTTATCACTTTATCTTAGAATGTCACAGATTATTAATGATGCATGCAAAGAGCACTAACTCTGCACAGCCACGTGTACAGCCAATGGCGCCAGTAGACACAGAGGACAGGCTTGTTTCATGGGGACCAGCGAAGCAGAGAGTGAGGAAGCTATGCTAATTACTTTTCCCTGGAGATACTCATGCTGAGAGGTGAGACAGATTTGCTTCCAAAGAGGATAATGTTCATATGATTATTTCTCCAATTATTCCAGTCCTAAGTGCTAGGGTAATACAGGAAAATTGTAGGAATGGCCTTAGTACACTGAGGAGGTTCCCCTCCATGCGTATTCACTGAGATTTTTAATAGGAAAAGTTGTTGGATTTGCCAAGTGGTTTTTGACATTTATCTTGGTTATCATGTTTTTCATTTCCTTTCTTTTTTGTCCTTAATGCTGGAAATTAATTGCTGTTTAGAATTTGGCTGGGAATTTAATTTATGGTAAATTGTTAGGGATCTGGAGCAGCCCAGCATGCACGGACATGGGATTGAACCTGAGTCCTTGCTCTTGCCATGCAGGCACCTAGAATGCCAAGCTGTATCCCCAGCCCTTCTCAACTATTAATTTGTGATTATTGTTTTCTCTGTAATTCTGTTCTTTTTTTTCATATAGTTCAGGAATTGGTTTTCTATCATATCCTAATAATACCTTTTAAAAGTCTGACTAACTCATACATTTATATAAAATGCTCTTCTTTTAAAGTATTAATTTTTAAAAATTCATTCCTATTAGAACTAGTTTTTTTTTCACTGATGCTTCTTTTTTTTTTTTTTTTTTTTTTTTGTGCTACGATTAAGGGTGTTATTCTTAAGGTTGAGTGACTGCTGGATCACTTTAATTGCATTGACACCACCCTTATCCCAGCAATCAGGATACAACATAGGGGACAGAAAGAGGCTTGTCTGTCTCGCTAGTTGCACCTTCTATGTTCTGCCACCATAAATGGCTGCCCCTCTGGTACATCCCACCCTGCCTTGGAGCAAGTAGATTATGACCTAACACCTCTACAAAGCATGACCTAAGTAAGCCTTTCCTCCTTTAACTTTGGGTGTCTGGGATTTTGGTTCAGCAATGAAATAGTAACGAAGACAATATGCACATTAAACTATTTTAATTATTGCATTATTCATTTTTCTCTAAAGTCAAATTAAGAACTAATTACAAAATAAATGTGTCTTTTACCTTTTCATAGATCAATAAAGAGATAAAGATCTCTTTTACTTTATGTGATAGCGAACTACTCTGTAATGCACTTTTTTACTCTTTTTTAAAAATGTATTTAGTTGTTGCAGCAGGGTCTCACTATGCAGCTCAGCCTCATAGTGATCCTCCTGTTT
>NW_004524738.1:5604992-5606197 GCF_000260255.1 Octodon degus
CCTGTCTGCCTGCCCTTTCCCAGACTCAACATGGGCTCTGCCTCTCCTACTCCAAGGTGCTTCCCTCCATCTCTTGCCAGGCCCCTTTGAGCAGCTGCTATTACAGGGCAGATAAGACCTAGGCTTTGACTGAAAGGCTGAGCACCTCGGTAGGAAGAAGATTTTGAACAGTGAATACACACTTTAGGAACTAGAGCATATCTTGGCCTTTCTCTGGAACAAGAGGTAAACTGCTTTTATCTTATGGAAGCTGGAAGATTAAAACATCAAATTCAGTGTATGAATGATATTTATATGAAATTGTTTTAAGTCTGTATCTGGTCTCCAAGACAGTTAGATACTTTGGCAAATTTCTTCCCTGGCTATAGTAAGGTTGGTCACAATATTTGCTTTTATCATTCCTGCTTCTGATTTAGAGGTACGGTGGTGGTGGTGGTGGTGGTGGTGGTGGTGGTGGTGGTGGTGGTGGTGTGTGTGTTTAATTTAAATAACTGTACTTCCTAACAAAATATTCTAACATAATTCATGGTCCAGAAATCCTATTTCTGCATAAGCCTTTACATGCTTCTGACTCATACTACAGTATCTGGGGTGACTTGTGCTCAGTATGTGTAGTCTTATTAAAGTGGGAGTTAATCAGAGTGGGAGGTAAAAACTGGGAGGCTTAGAAGCAAAGAGAAACCACTAAGAGTCCCCCTCCATTTTTTTCTAGGGAGTAGAAAAGACTAAAACCGTCTCTGTCACTTGAAGTGGACCAAGGAATGTGTCCTCCATTCCTTGAGGGGCAGTTGTAGGCTTCATAGTTTCTTGAGAGAAATTGGTTGTTCTTATTAAATTCCCTGTACCCAAATCATTGTGTTCTTCCTTCTTTCCAAAATTCTCTGTCTTTGCTTTTAACATTTAATTATAATACATTTCAGAGTGAGTTTCTTTGATTTTTATTATACTTGACATTTATCGAACTTTCTTAAAAGAGGTAATTCAGGTTTTCTGGAGAGCTTTTATACTTTCAGCCACTAATTTTATAAGTAAACGCCTTCTCTTTTTCCTTCTATCCTTTCCTTGTAAGAGAATATTTGTGTGCTTGGTAGGAAATATATCAGTGTCCTGTAGTCTTAAAGTGTTTGCTTTTGATACTCTTTATTAATTCTTCTTTCTGTTACTCATATTGAATAATATAAATTAACATCATCACATAGATTCAT
>NW_004524738.1:5608867-5611792 GCF_000260255.1 Octodon degus
TCAGGCCCTTGCACTTGCCAGGAAAGTGCTTATTCTACTGAACCATCTCCCTGGCCCTTTCTCTGTGTTATTCTCCTCAGCTACATCCTTGGCTCCATCTCTAGATCCTCTTGTCCACTTCATCATCAAAATCATCATCATCATCATTATTACTTTAGTCCTTGTTCATCACAGATGCACATTACATGCATTGAATAGAGTTGATGCAGGTGCACGACACATTTTAAATCTTTCCATGTCTCCTAATCTGCCCTTATCCACCTCCACACTCTCGATCCCCTTCCCATTTGCAAAGGACCCATCTTCCTCTTTCCTTTCATCAGCCTTTTTCTTGGTGTCTATTTTTACCTTGGGTTACTGAAAGAATCTATACAGTATTTGGGCATATGTGTCTGACTTCTTTCAAAATTATGCTTTACAAGTCTGTCTGTTTTCCTCAACTGTGTTTAACATATCCTTCTTCATACTCAAGTATTCGATTATGTTAGATATTACATTTTCTTTTTCCATTCATCTGTAGATGGGCATGTAGGCTGATTCTCAGCATTATATATTATGAATAAACTAAACGCATAATGTTACAGAAATGTGTAGCTGGCCAAATAGCTCAGATTAAAGTGTCTGCTTAGGCAGATAACAGCAGCTGGTTCAATCCCCAGCATGCCATACTGGCCCACCCCCACCCCAGGGTGCAGTGAGATGGTGATTGAGACTAGGCATGGTGGCACTCGCCTGTAATCCCAGCTCTTGGGATGTTAAACACAGGTCAATCACGATGAATCCAATATACACACTGAGACCCCATAGACCCTGCAGATCCTGTCCTAAAATACAAAAAAAAAAAAGGAAAGAAAAAGAAAAAGCATGCATACTGATGTTTATAGCAGCACAATACCTAATATCTATGTGCTTTTAAACTTAGCACCATGATTGTGAAGTATAGGAGTCTGTCTTGGGTGAAATTGAATGCAGGGTAAAATATTATGTTCATTAACTGATGGAATATGCAATGTTGATGGCACAGCAAATTTTAATGTGTTAGGCCATGAAACTCCACCAGGAATTAAGATGAGCAAAAACAAGTTACAGAGGTGCTGATTTTTCTGTCACCAAAAAGTTCTTTAGGACAACTAGAACTCTTCAAAGGAAAGAGAATATATATTTTAGGAAGGGAACAAAGACTAATTCAGTAATTTATTCTTTTATCTTACATAATTAAGCTCTTAAAGGTGCTAGCAATTAGATTACAGCACTTCTTAATAGCACAGAGTATAGCAGTTGCTATCCAGATAAGAATATATATATATATAATAAATTTGTTCATATTTTGTTTGTTGTTGTGACTTTTCGAGGTATTAAACACATGGCATCATACTTTTCTACTTTTTGGAAAATACTTTAAAACTATAGCTCCAGGACTGCAAGACAATAAGTAAGCAAAAAGACATGAAATGGGGGCAAAAATTTGAGAGATTTCTAGAGACCCTGAGATTATGTGTATTGTTCATCACCAAGTGTTACATGAAGTTCCCAGAAGGGTTTCTCCAAATCATTAATCCTTGTGTTCAGATTCAAAGGAAGCTTCATTATTTTTGACATAAAGAAAAATGAAAGAAAACTATGATTTATAAAAATCAGTTCATGTAAGACACAATTTTTAGAGCTATTTTTCTTTAACTTAGCCCAGCTATATTTAAGAACTTGAACTGAATGTGTAAGTTTCTTCTGTTTGGGATAGACTACAAGGCAAAGCAGAAAGAATTTCTCCACGTTAGAGCAGCTTAAAATCAAATTCATTCATTGAGCACCTGATTCTAGAGTTTAGGCAAGTCAAGTTATGAACTTTATTGTAACTCTGGGAGGCAAAATAAGGAATACTCAAAACTGTAGAATGATGCTGAAAAGAGTTCTATCATTTAAGCAGATGACACACCAAGTACATACTAAGTCACCATCAGTTATGTCAGTGAACATTGGGAAGGACCTCTGAATACAGTGCATGCAGTTTCCAGATGATGTCCAGAAGAGTCATTAATAGGTACTCCCTATTTTGTCATATTAGGCTTACCATGAAAACCATTCACTGAGAAATATGGTCCTAGAATGGGAGTACCTATTCCTGTGTAATACAACCTGAGAGCCTTTTGAGAAGCCACATGACTTCTCAAATGAGATGAAAGGGTTTTCATTATTAATTTAATTATAAAGAGATGAAGTGGAGACATAAAGCAGTTCTACACAATTTATTTATTTTTAAATGTATCAGTTATTTAATTAGGTTCTTAGTAAGAAATTTAGAACACTTAGTTATGAGGATAAATTCTATTTGTCAGAGCAAAAACAGATTGCAGATATCCCCGGAGCTGAAGAACAACTTTGATTTTTGCTACAACCACTTTCTCAGGCAGGCACTTATTCTACTGAGCTGTCTCCCCAGCCCTGAGTCCACCAATTTTTGATGCGCAGTTTAAATCTGCCTTATTTCCAGGATATAAGGAGATTAATAATTTGGATTGGTTTCAAAATTATGAGCAAAATAAAGAAACAAAATGCATCCTGACAAGATCCTAGAAAAGAACTACATCAATCACACTAAAGGGAATAAGATGTGGCTTAGAAAAAAAAAGGGATAGACTCTTTTAAGGGCCTTTGAACATTGCATAGAAACATGTTGGACATGAAGGACAGGTAGGGTATTTTAAGCTTAAGAGTCAGAGTGACATAGACGAAGGAGAATTTCTCGGTAGCCCATAATAGACCACACACCCCTGACATAATTTTAGTCTACATAGATGATCCTAACTCCTCCAGCTCTACTCTGTTTGAAATTAATATAGTGATTTTCTATCAATTCAGAGGAAAAGTGTTTCTAAAATATATTTTTATAAAAATAAGGAATCCTATTGATTAACTTGAAGGCATTTT
>NW_004524738.1:5612290-5615158 GCF_000260255.1 Octodon degus
AAAAAATTAAAAAAAAATAAATAACGTATAAAATACAGACCCCCTCTTCCAAAATAACTCCTTTAGCTTAAATTTTGCTGTTTCTGTTTCTGTGATTTGTTAAAAAATATAAATGAAGTCATATCTCTCCTCTGCTTATAATTCTTCAGTGACTTCTTTTCATAATTTAAATATGCATGTTCTGATTTCTGGTACTTCTCAGATGTCATATCATAACTTTCCTTCTACCTCATTATGTAAATCTAACACGGGAATGTATAATTCAGTGATTAATATTTATAGAGCACGGACTCAGAACTAAAACTTAAGTTCAAACTCTACCTTTCATACTTGCTAAGTATTTGAAATGCAATATTCTATTGAATTTCTTTGTGCCTCAGGTTTTTATCTGTACAGATAGGTTGTTGGATGTTTTGGTAGCATAGCATTTTGATGAATTAATAATTATTTAAGGGCTGACCAAACAGCTCAGTGGATTAGAGCACTTGAAAGAAGGTGCAGGGGCTGGGGGTACAATCCCCTGGCCTACCCTACCGGCCCCACCCCTGGAGTGTGCTGAGAAGGCAATTGAGACTGGATGTGAAGGTGTGTGCCTCTAATCCCAGCTCTTGGGAGGCTATAAACAGGCGAATCACCCTGAGCCCGATCTAGTAGTGAGACACTGATCACCCTGTAGGCTCTTGCCTAAAATTCAAATAATAATGATAATAATAACAATAATAATAATAATAATAATAATTTAGCTCGTGAATATAAATCCCTTCAAAAGATCTCTAGTATGTTTGCATGCAAAGTGTTTAATATTTGTACATGTGTATAATTATTCGTTGACAACAGCAAGCAATTTAGTTGTATTGAAGACAGTGGAACTTGCTTGGATTCTCCTGGGTGTTTCTTCTACTAACCTCATAAATTTTAAGTTCAATAGATAAATTTCTCAGACAGACTAACACTGAGAAATCTGCCTGAAAGAGTATTACTCTTCATTTTTCTTGATGATTGTCATCATTAGTCACTGTTTTCTTCTGTCATTTATTTCCCAGTTCACTACTTTCTGTCCCTTCAACAAGAATTTAATTCCAAGAGAACAAGATCTTTATTTTCCTTGGCATTATATCTTCAGTGTCTCACATGTGGATTGACAAATAGTAGCTGCTCTCTAATTGTTTGTAAATTTCATTGAATTAGTCAGTGAATATATATCTGAATATCTTCAATAGTTATGTACAAACAACAAAAATTCCTTTTGTTAAATAAAATTTAAATATATTATTCTCAAATGAATGCTAAAGCCCTGGACTTAAAACTTCTAAAAACCCTACAGAATAAAGTGTCTTTATAGCAGCAAGACACAGGAATTAAGCATGAAAATGTTCGCTATAATTTGTGGTGCTTACTTAAGTAGTGAGAGGGAAGGTACCACAGGAATCAATAAAATGTACTAGTATCTGCCTTTATGATGGTTTCACTGAGGTCCAAAGTAGATATAGAAGAAAACTCAGTAGATTTGTTAAGGCATTTTAACCATACACATCACCAAACATTCAGAACAAACATTGTGATTTTAACATCGAATTCCTAAATAAACAATGATGCCCACCAATATACCTGTGGTTCAGTTTCACTCTGGTTGATCTGGATACATTCAAAAGTGTTGGCTGAAGATGAAGGTATTGGAAAGAATAGAAGAAGCTTATTTATTTATTTATTTATTTATTTATTTATTATTTTATTTTATTTATTTTTTGGCCTAATGGGGGATTGAACTCAGGCCCTTATGCTTACCAGGCAAGTGCTTATTCCACTGAACTATCTCCCTGGCCCCAAACTTAATATTTATATACTATTTTCACCAAAGGGAAAAATCTAAAGAATTAAAAAACAAACAAGTATCTAATAAATTATTTTAATACTAGAAGAAGGAAAAAAATCAAATGAAAAAATAAATCTTGGGGGAAAAAAGAAGCAAGATATGTTATGTACAGGTACAAATTCTCCATGAAGAATGCTGTCATTGTGTATATCTAAAATGTACCAATCAATAAAAATTTTAAAAGCCATAAAATATGATATATTCTTTCATTAATCCACTGTTTTCTTTGTCCTAACAAAAACTGTGAAATTCAACCACTCTGTGACCCCTCCAGCCATATGTTTTGCCCTAGACACTTGAACCTCAGCCATTTAAATGTTGTATAGACTCTGACTCTGTTGGATAGGGTTTTGCTCAAAAGTGAAAAACAAAACTAGTCTCCACCTTGAGGCATATCTTTAATTATTCGCATATCTTTAAGTGGAGTTAGAATTAGGCAGAACATCTGTTTCACTGTCATTCACTAAAAAGTTGAAGCCCCTTTTGTATACTGAAGCATTTCCCAGCCTAGAATTTAGTTTTTGGATTGTCAAAGAGCTCCAGCTTGGCACAGTTTTAGACAATCCATTGACGAAATACATTCCCACCCTACTTCCAACTGCAGGTTTAGCCAGAGAAAACAAACATAATGAACATCAGCTAGTTCACAAATGACAAAACAAACAAAACTATCAATTGTTATTAATTCAAAAGTAAAACATTCCCGCACACACATGAAGCTCAACCACATCTTTTCCTTGGCCATATTCCGCCTAGTGTATGTTGGGACCAGAGAGATGAAAACTTCATTCTGGGGGGAGAATCCTGCTCAGTCCTATCAATAGAAAGCATTAGAGATTAGAGGTCAGATTCTTTAGTTTGGCAGCAGCAATAGCAACAGGTGATTGGAAGTGACTCAAACCTCTGCGGTACCAGTATAGGGATCGTTTGGACAGAAAAATACTGTAAATTATAAGGAGCCCAGATGTCTGTAAGGCTGGGCTACCACACTGCAA
>NW_004524738.1:5615278-5622251 GCF_000260255.1 Octodon degus
TTTGTATTTAGGACAGGACCTACTGGGTCTCACTGCATAGATTTGACTCGTAGTGATCCTTCTGTTTACAGCCTCCCAAGTGCTGGGATTAGAGGCATGCTTCACCACGCCCAGTCTCATTTGTTGTCTCAGCATGGGGTGGGGCCAGCACAGCAAGCTCAGGGATCAAACTCCTGGCTGCTGTGTCTGCCTCAGCAGGTGCTTTAATCCCCTGAGGTATTGGCCGGTCCACCCAGAGTAATTTTTATTTTTACTCTCTTCACATTGAAATGTGATAGTCAAGGAACTATAAACATCATAAATAAAAATATGGAAGCAACTAAAATTATTTTCAGTGTATGAATTATTTTAAAGTAAATGGCAAGGTATAGTATATTTACTAATGAGAAGTTCATTTTCAAGGTACCAAGTGGGACTTCACCATTTTTGTTGTTTTCTACCGTTCTGTAACAGTACAGATGCAGGAGGATATATGTATGCAGACCCAGCAATGCTTCGGTGCATTCACATTGGATTTCAGTGTCAACAAAAACGTCTCTTTCTACTCTACTAATGTTTAGAAATGACAGGAAAATTCAAGAGTTAGGAAGTTGGTAATTTAACATCACATTTGTGTACTTCCCTTCAAGTTGTAGGACAACTGTTTTGTAGGGCATCAATTAAATTCCTTCAAATTTCTTAGTGATTTTTTTTTTTTTTTTTTTTTTTTTTTTTTTTTGGTGGAACCGAGGATTGAACTCAGGCCCTTGTGCTTGCCAGGGAAGTGCTTATTCCACTGAGCCATCTCCCCAGCCCCTCTTAGTGATATTTTCTGCTTTGAACTTAATGCCTACTAAGTCAGAAGCATTCTAGGAACGACACTGTTAGACCATAAGCCGGGGGAGAATACACACGTATGACTGTTTCTTTCAGCTGCAGAAGGATGCACAAAACGGGAGAAAGAAGGATGTTCAGCAGCAAAGCTCTGTTCCTCTCTCTACTCAGTGCATCGCAGAGCTGAGTGCTGCTTCCTTGTGCAGGAGGAACAGGAAAAGGAAGCCAGAACGAGGTGTCCAGGTGAGTGCAGAGCCGATACTCACAGGGAAGATGTTACCACAAGAAGTAATTTCTTCTCTCTTTTCTCCCCACAGTGTTTTTGATATCTTACAAATATACTCAATGGCACATTTTCAAAACATGATAAAAGGCAAAAATGGATTTTTATAATGCAGTTACTGTTATATAAAAATAGAGTCTGTTCTTGGAAATTCTTCATGAAACAAGTAAAATGAATCAGTGCATCGTTTCCTTTGTATTGATTGTGAACTGTGGATTTCATCAGTCCATTAGTTTCATCGAGAAGTAGGTCATCTTGGTTCATGAATATGTGTGTGTGTGTGTGTGTGTGTGTGTGTGTGTGTGTGTGTGTGTGATTTTCCCTTCCTTTTTTTTTTTTTTTTTTTTTTGGTGGAACTGGGGATTGAACTCAGGCCCTTGCACTTGCCAGGCAAGCCCTAATTTTACTGAGCTATCTCTACGGACCCTTCCCTTCCTATTTGATTTTGTACTTTTCTCATCACTTTTCATCATGGATTTTATATTGAATATTTTTTCAAGCTCTCAGGCAACAATCATCAACAATGCCAGGATGTTGCTTGATTTCATAAGACTTCTGTATCTTTTCCACTGGCATATTCATTTTTTTATAATTGTCATGTATAATTATTACACAGGTATACATAATGTACACGTACATAGGACTTCTTGAGCTGAAAAACTCAGAATGCACATGGGCATTTAAAATCCTTCCAGTATTATTTGACATTTTTAATTTTTGTCTTTGAGAATACATTAGGTTTTTTTCTGTTTAGTTTTTTTTTCTCTAATACTGTTTCTTCTACTAGCAAAAAATATTTCTATATACATCCACTGATTTTTAAGTATCAATCAATAGTTTAAGTTCTCAATAATTTCCTTCTTTTTATCAACAGAATTTTACTACATTGTTCTACTGCAAGATAAAATTATGGCATGTGGCATAATGATATTATTTATCTATTGATGTTATGTTAAATATTGATTATACGACAATTTTTTTCTGGTTAGAATCAATATTTCCTTAAAGTACTTTGCACAATATGTGAAACAAAAGCTGCAAAGATTGTTTAATCACTGAGTGAATAAATAAATATGATCTAAATAGAATACAAAGCAGGAATCTGACTAGAAATGATTCAATAACCAAAAACAAGAAGAAAATATGAACTGTATATTCTAAGTCACAATGAGAATAATGATAAAGATTGCTGTGATTGTGTGATCACGTTGAATGTGAACCAGACATTTGTACTTGACTGTAGACATGTTAGAAAATTAGAGCATTACTATGCACGCAAACCATCATATAACATAATTTAGAATAGTAGGTGAAGATTGGAAGAAAGGTAAAATCTTGCTTTTTAGTGTTTCTTTTTTCTTGACCAAGCCATTCCTGGCCTGGAATTGAGGACATTACTGTATCCCCTGCACTGTAGAGATCCCAGGAGAATACACTTGGAGTTCTGGGTGAGATAATGTTGGCACAATAAGGTTACAAAAGAGGACAACACAAATCTATCTCTCTGAATACAGGATATAGCCTATTATGTAGGTAACCTAAAACTTCCTCAAATAATCTACCCTTGTCAGGTAACCATGGATACTTGTGTTACTTCCTGTTGAATTCATTTTCTTGTTCCTGGCAATCAATAAGGTTCCTGACACAATTTAAAAGAGAAACATGTATTTGGGCTCATGTTTCAGTCCATTATCAGCTGCTTTCAGTGAAAAAACAGCAGAGCACAGCAGCAGAGTGGAGGAGAGCTGTTGGCAGTGTGGTGGACGTGAAATAGGGAGCCAAGAGAAAAGCCAGGAGGAGAGAAAGAAGCTAGTAAGGGAGTTATAACCTCCCAGGTAACAGCCTCAGTGATGTAGCCTTTCAGAGTAGGCTCTAATTCCTAACAGCAAAGCTGTAATTATGCTCCTGTAATCCCAACACCTTTGGCGATCCTGTTCACAAACCCATGAAGTTTGAGGGAAAATCCAGATGCGCATCACAATATTCTCTTATACAAATACTATATCAAGATGGAATTAAGACATCTTTTTATTTTTCAGTAAATACACTGTCACCAGAAAGGAACGCTAGTGTTTTCTTCTTTTAAAAAAAGAAAATAATTATCCTTGCTTAGGAAAATGATTTGGAAGTAAACTATAATTTTTATGGTTTGATAAATACAGACTTTCCCCTTGATTTAGAGCCCAACTCATCAGCTTGTTCCAATGTCCACTCCTTCCACAGTGCAGACCACAACACGTTCGTTTACTGTGGAGTTGCTCATGCCCTGCTGAAGAAGTGCATTTCTCTGCAGTGTAGCACAGAGCCCAGGGCTCCCTCGCTCTTCTCACCTCTAGATGACTACTCTGGATTCCTCAGTTGAGATCTCTTATTCAGTCATGATATTAGGGTTTGAAGTCTCTGATTAACTTCACAGATGTGCCTCTGTTGAATTTTGGAGTTGTCCTTAATTTAGGTATAAGAAGACCTTTGCCCTAATCTCTTTAAATTATTATCAGCAACTGTCAAGTTTCCCAACTCAATTGCCGATTCAGACTCAAGATTAGTGCTGTGATTTTTTAAATTAATTAATTATTTATTTTAGGGATAGGTCTACAGGGTGTTCAGGGTCTTACTACAAGATCAGACTCATAGTGATTCTCCTGTTTACAGCCTCCCAAGTGCTGGGATTACAGGCGTGCACCACCATGCCCAGTCTCAATCTCTGTCTCAGCACATACCAGGAGTGGGGAAGGCATGGCAGGCCTGGGATCGAACCCTTGGTCCCTGTTCCTGCTTGCAGGTGCTTTAATCCCCTGAGCTATATGGCTAGCATTGATTTTTTTTTTTTTTTTTTTTTTTTTTTTGTGAGTGCTAGTTTTGGAAAAGGAGAAAAATTGAAGTCTCTTCCAGAAGTGCTTCAAACTGTAAACAGCACTTCATTTGTGTTTACCTTGGCTTTGTACCTATATCGTCAGTTACACACATTTGCTTTGGTTTGTAATTCTGGACCCATTATCAGCTGAGTATTCGAGTATGTTTTATGGTTTATATCAGCTAATTTTGAGTAATAAATATAGCTTGGCATTTCTGATTTTCTAATCTGCAATATGGAACATGAGATCTGTACATTTATGTGCTCCCTGTACTATAGTTTTCCCCTCAAGGGGAAAATACAACACAAAGCAATTAAAAGTGACTAATTCATTTCTATGGTTAGTATTTAAAAATATTCAAAGCTTTGAAACCTAATACAATAATTTCCTTAAAAATGATTTATTTTTCACCACACAATCTGTTGGCTCGCATCTTATGCTAAAACATTAAGGGAACCAACCAATGCCGACCCACTCCAATCTACTCAGGATCTGGGGGACCCTCAGAGACTTGAGTCCTGATAGATATTGTTGCTGATTTCATCAATCCTCTTGGGGGCAGTTACTGTCTCTTGGGATATTTTATTTTTTTATAGCTTTACATTTGCCTCGGAATCTAATTCCATGATGAACAAGAAGCTCCAAGTGTTTTTTCAGCATGTTTCAATTATTTCCAATTCATGATGTCAGCTAAATGACTCTGCTCTACATGGACTGCAGAGAGTCAACACTTAAAAAATAGAAACCAGAAACTGTGGATATGACTTGGTTCTTATATAATATATGCAATATATGAGAATTTGATTAACAGACAAATGTACTACCTTTTATAGTAATCTGATATTCATGTATGATATGTAGTTATGAGTTAACAGAGAGACAGTAACTTTATGTATTTAGTACAAGGTCTTTAGGGTCTCACTACACAGATCAGACTCATAGTGATCCTCATATTTTCAGCCTCCCGAGCTCTGGGATCACAAGCATGTGCCACCATACACAGTCTCAATCGCAGTCTCAGCGTGCCCAGGGGACAGGGCCAGCATGGCATGCCAGGATTATACCCTGGTCCCTGCATCTGCCTAAGCAAGTACTTTAATCTGCTGAGCTATCTGGCAAGCCCAGAAAGACAGTAACTTTAAACTTAATGGTTTCATTATTCTTAATCATGGAAAAGGAAAAGGAGAGTAACAATGACATAAATTTTCGATTTATTAGCAAAAATTGAAATGGCACATATTAATGACAAGGATTTGGGGCAAGGATAACATCAAACATGTCAACTCAAATGTGAATATAGTTTATTAGGAGGTACTGTGGTTGAATTTATGTGCCTGTTCGTTATTCATACATTGGAATTTGATATCAAGGTGATAATGTGTATTCAGGCGGAGCCTTTGGGTAGTGATTTTCAGGTACCATGAGGGTCTTCCCCTCCTCAAAGGGATTAGTGTCCTAATTCTCAAAGGGATTGCAAAAAAGACATCAGAAACGCAACTTCTCCCTTCAACTCCTTCCACCATGTAAACAAACATACCTACCTGCAAACACATAAACACAGCAATTAACATGTATTATGTACATGTACCAACTCTGCACAAGGATTGCAATATTATATACTGCGAACATGTGTTAATAAACAAAAACAAACAAAATGAAGATGAATAATAGCAACAATAATGTTACCCCCTGAGGAAGACACAGTAAGATGAGGTCATCATAGAAGCTAAGCTGGCTTATTGGACGCAAAATCTTTTAGCATCATTGTTGTAGGCATCTCAGAATGTTGAGCTGTGAGAAAAAAAAATGTTTTCTTCATAGATATCCATTCTCTGATTTTTAAAGTAGAAACGCCATGGAAGGAACTCGTGATATTAATTCAAATACTGTTTATATCTATCAGTATAATCCTATCTTTTTTGGGAAGTTAACTCTTAAAATAAAAGTACAAATTGGAAAATAACATTTGTGCTTCATATATAATTTTGTCTTGCAGCACATTGTATGATGGTTAAAAGTAGAAACAAATTACATATGCATCATAGAACAAAATGAGAAAATAGATTAAATTCTTCTAAAACTATGAAATGATATCAGTCATTGAAAAACTGTACTATTTGTATATTAGACAATTTGAAAGGTTTTCTTGACTTAACAAAGCATCTATACATTAATGAGTTACTTGTACTTAGCAAATAAGCCCAAAACTTATCTTGAAAAGACATTAACTATACTAGTTGGCTAGAGCAGTATATACTGCTATGACTGTTAGTTTGAGAGGTAAAGGGAATACTCACCTGTTTGCTATTCACTAATCTTGCAAATTGTGGTTGCCTGAAAAATATCCTCACTCTAGGATGTCTTCATCCTCATGCCTGGGCTTTCACTATGTTATTGTATAGGCCCGAAGTGACTTTATGTATCATTGAATTAAGGATTTGAGATGTGTTATCTGGGTAACAGACAATGTAATCACCAGAGTTCTTAAAAGAGGGAGACAGGAGGGTAACATGGAGAACATACTTGAGGACAAATGCAGAGATTCAGTGGAGGAGAAAAGGGGGCCCAGTCAAGGAATGCAGGAGACCCAAAGAAACCTAAGAGGATGAGCAATTGGATTCTCCATTTGGGTATGACACTGTCTTAAGTTTAGGATTTCTGGCCTGATGATGAGAAACTCCAATTTACATTTAAGATGTTTCCTAAATTTTACTTCCTTTCCATTCTTAGTGTCAACACACTACTTCACAGGTATATTTTGTTATAGCTAAAAATTTGAAACTGTTTACACTGGTTGCTTATAGAAGCCATGCTTCTTTTCCCCAAGGTTTTTTCTTCCTTTCTTTCTCCATCATTTCATGAAAATGAAATTACTTACTTCAAGGTAAACAGGAATTCTTTTGTTTATAATCAAGGTTTTGTTTGTTTGCTTTTGCTTTCAGTAGCACTTAATGCAAATGATCATTTATTGTTTCTTAAAATAATGTTTCCACTTAACCTTAAAGCATGTATTTTCTTAAGA
>NW_004524738.1:5622381-5626713 GCF_000260255.1 Octodon degus
AAAAAAACAAGACCTTGCCCCCACCATGCATTTTTGACAGATCCTTTTCAATTTCACATGCCGCTTTCTGCTGTCTATCTGAACACTAAATATTTGAGTATAACTGGGTTTGATACTGACTGTCCTATCTTTTTCTCACTTTTTAGATGCTGTTAGGGATTCCAGGGACTTCACATCTTATGAATGTGTTAATGACTCTCGGTTTTATATCCCCCATCTCAGCTCTCCTTCTCAATTCTAGAGTTGTCCATGCAAATGTTTTCCATTTCTCCACTTTGCTAGCTAATAGATAAGTACTTTATATGTCACAGTCCCACTCATCCAAATTCCCTGACCCTCCTTTATTTCGTCTTCTTCATTTAGTAAATCTCAATGTCCCTCCAATTCCTTTTTATATCAGCCATGAAATTATCATTCTCATTACCGTGTACTCCCTGTGTCAACTATGAACTAATGAATGAATCTTAAACTCAAGATAAATGCTGATCTGATATTTTTGTACTATTGATGCTATCACCATAGTCTAAGGCACTACCATACATAATTCTCTTTCACCAATTTTTTAGCTTTCAACTTTGTTCCCTTATAAGTCATGATCTGAAACATACATTAGGTCTTGGAATTTCTTATCCCACTAGATTGTAATATTTACCTCTTAGTAAGGGAACAAAATAAAATAATTATAACCAGCTGCTTCTCTATTGTGTCATTCTATTGCTCAGGATTCCTCAGAGGAAAAAATAAGCACTAGGATGTCTGGGTGAGTGGGTGGATGTTTGGGTGGATGGATACAGAGGGAATTTTAGGGGAGTTAGCTTAGATGACTATAGAAACTGAGGAGGTTTGTTGTATGCCACTTGACACCGGCAATTTAAGGAAGGTGATAGGGTGACAAGTCCAAAGACCTCAGAACTAGCAAGCCTCTACTGTACCACTCAGCATCAGGCCAGAGACCTGAAAACCTGGAAGGGTGTTCCTGTCCATCCTGGATTCTGAAGGCCAAACAAAGAAAATGAAGTGGTGAATTTGCTCTTCTTCTGCTATTTTAATTCTTTCCAGAATCTCAGCCTGTGAGATGGAGCCGCTCATTTCTAGTGAGGGTGATCTGCCTTGATCCTTAGTCCTCTGATTCAAATGCCCATTTTTCCAGAAATACACTCCTACCAAGCTTCAATCCCTGAGTGTTTCTCTATTCAGTCAGGTTGACTCCTATTGTTAGCCATCACACTCTTGAGGCTCCTTCCTAGCCATTCACCATGCCTTCCCTCAGAGTTCATGATATTCATCTCACTAGCTTGCTTGTATGTTTTTAAATTAAAATTTCCAGTTCTTGCTTTTCCTTGAGATATCTACTTACGTCATTTTTACATGTTCTTTTCAAACAAATCAGTATGATTGACCCCATAATTTCACTCAGGTTTTCTGCTTCAGTATCACCTAATTACATAGAATAGTACTCTATTGCACTCTATTATTGTAAACCTCCTTCATTTCCTTTATCTGTTTCATTTATCAGATTTCACTCCTTAGTGAAACATATGCTAATTTTTATATTTTATTGATTATAATTCTATGTCAGAATAAATGCCTATAATACCAATTTTGATTATTGTCATATTTAACTAGATCTTAGGGTATTCTCTTGGTAGGTGTGCAAGTTCACTTTTTTCAATAAATGAATGAAATATATCATTTTTTCTAGTTGTTATAGCTTCAATTTGTCTACCAGACTTTTGAAAACATTTTTTGCAAGCATTTCTTTTTTGCTTGTGAAAGTAGAAAAAATTTTATGAAAGAAAACTCCTGCCTAGCAAAAGTGGGTTGTTCTTGCAAGCATTTTATATCAAGAAATGTCGTGAAATGTGGTCAACTAGAGATAATTACTCACATGATTTTGGTTAAAATGAAAGCAATCCACAAACACTTATGAATTTTTATTGCCTTCCATAATTGTAAACCCACACAAACTCCAAACACATATCTTTACTTGTTCCATGCAGACAAAACAAAAAAATAGATATATGAAAGCTACTGAACAGTGACACTTCTATTTACGTACTCTTCAGTTATTATTACTCAAATTTTAAAGCTATTGTAAGAGTCCAGATGAGTGAGAGTAAGTTACATGAATCAGAGGATATTCATGTAGAAAGTAGAGAAATAGGCACAGATTCAAGTGATATTTTGAGAGCTGAATTAAATTTCTGTGATGCTTGTAATTCAACATTGCCTTCCTGCTGATTGCTTTTATTGTTTGTTATCAGGCAGAAAAATTTTATCTCCTAAAAAATCAAAGACATACAAAGAAGAAAAACTTTGAAGAAATTTTAAAAGTACACTTTTTAAAATATCCGTAGTACATATTTTTAAAATCAGTTCTAAATTCTCATGATACAGAAAATATTTATTCACTGATTATTCACCATGTACCATAAGCTAAATATTATGCTAGTGATTTTATTATGATATCTGTATGCATACCTGGTTGATACGTACTCCTCATATTCCTTTGCATAGATTTCTCATAGCCAAACCTATGTTTAAGCTTAACAAACAATGTTCATTCACTTTTTTGAAGTCATATGCGTGTTCAGTCTCTATAAATGTGTATGTGTAAAGATGTTTTTCATTACATACTTGCCTCCACTGATAAGTACCATATACTTCTTAGGAGCAAATGAAAGTTACTCTTTTTGTTTTTGTATCTATGTCTATGTCTATATCTATATCTATGTCTATGTCTATATCTATATCTATATCTATGTTTATGTCTATATCTACAGTCTATATCTCTTTCTATATATATTATATTTTTCCCTATCTAAGTAAGATTTTCTCAGGAATACTGAAAATTTCAATTAGATTCAATTTCCTTCTGTGCTTTTAACATTTTTCTATTTTGTAGTTATTTAATTAATAACAATCTTTTCCTATCACATTCAAAATCATAGCCACTAGTGACCATTTGAATCCTATTGCCTTATCTTTTCCCCCACAGACTTGTTCTTAAGAAGAGTGTGGCCCAGCCCAGGCACAGCATAGGCCAGACACTCTCCCACCCCCTTGGGACGCCCCCCACCACTCTGCAGCACCTCCCCCACACCGCCCACCGAGTAGGAATTTCTGCCGCATTCCGTGAACCCACAGACCCAGTACTAACGGAGACCCAATGAGTATGAGGGCGAGCTTCCTCTCCTCCCTACTCCACCTTGCCCCCTCCAGGCACAGCTCTGGCCTGGCATACATGACTGGGGTGTAACCCTGCAGCTGCAATCCCTGCAGAAAGTGTAGAGGATAGATCCACACAGCTAGTCCAGGAGCACAACATCTTGCCACAGGGGCACATCAGGTTCACTCTCAAAGGCAGCAGTGGGAAGGAGTTGAGCATAGAAGCCAGACCCAAGTCAGGCACAGCTGGATAAGGCCAAACTTTGTAGAGTTGCAACTGAACTTCAGTACATGCGAAGGTTATAATTATAGCAAAGATCTACAACAAAGGTCCAAAGACAGTGCTACACAAAATGACGAGAAGGAACAAAATGCAACCTCAGAACCCAAGCCCACCCATAACAAGTGCAGAGGACACTAACACAGAACAAATTGGAAATCACACAGCTAAAAACAACGAATCAATGGCTTCTGAAATAAAGAAAAAGCTGCAGAAAGGTATAGAAGAACTCAGATTGGAAATAAAAAAGAAATCCCTGAATTAATAACATCTGCAGTAAAGAATCAAATGCAGAAACATATGGAGGAAACCCAGTGCCCACCCAGAACAAGTGCAGAGAACACTAGCTCAGCTCAAATGCATGAATTAATAGAATCGATAGTAAATAAGCAACAGCAGCGAGATATGAAGGAAATCAGAGGGCAATACTTTTCTGAAATAAAAAAAAAAGAACTCTCAGAACTCATAGCATCTGAAGTAAAGAAACAACGAAGAAACAGGGAGGAAACCCAATCTGAAAAAAACACTGCAGTAAAAGAATTTCTGTTTCTAAAGACGATATTGATAAAAAAAATAGAGGAGATTAGAAAAATGACAGATTCCCTGAATGAGCCATAAAGAAAAGAAATAGATCGCATGAAGCAGAGTCAAAGAGATATAGAGGAAATTAAAATCTAAATAACAAGCTTGCAAAACCATTTAAGTGAATGGGAGGATAGAGTTTCAGATCTTGAAGATGCTGGTGTAGCTAGTGAAAAGGTAAGAAAGGATCTCTTAAAAACAAGGATGTAGGAAAGAATAATCCATCACCTGCAAGATGATGCAAAGATGAACAATGTGAGACTAATAAGCATCAATGAGAAAGAAGGAGTCAATACAAATGA
>NW_004524738.1:5642526-5657128 GCF_000260255.1 Octodon degus
CAGCAGAAGACAGCAAAAGCCAAGAGCACAAAGAGATCTGGAAGCAGGCCTCTTTTCCTCCCTTATGCCTGAGCAGTCTACAGGCCCTAACCATCTCCATGCCATCCTCTTGCACAAGCTGTGGATACTTACAAGGGGAAGACCTGGACCCCTATTGTGCCACTTAGTTAAACTCCTGAACTTTTCAAGTTGACAATGTATCAACCATCACAAGGTATTATTCTCAGTCCTGGCCCATAGGTGTTTTTAATATTTAAAACCATTCAATGGCTTCAACAACCCAAGCAAATTTCCCTCTTGCTCTTAAGTTTTCCTTCCAGTTGCTGGCAGAATAATAGCCCTGCCCCCAATTCTTCTTTATCTTCAAGCTCCAGGAAAACAGCTTGCCATGTAACTTTAACTTGCTATTTGATTAAAATGAGTTGATTCTCCACATACTCTTCTTCCTTGTGATATTTGTATACTAAAACAGAAACCTAAAACTTTGTATCTCAAGAAATGATTTATGTTTATTTAGTACACTGTCTGGCTATTTCCTCTACGATTTTAGGTTTTTGTTTTGGTAGTGATGGGTTTCACACCTAGGACTTCATGCAGACTACACAAACATTCCACTACTGATCAACATCCCTATGCCCTCCTCCTCCGTGTGTGCATTTCTGTGTCCTCCAGTGTGTGATATAGGCAGTGCCTGGGATACCTTGAATCCAGTTTCCTTGATAGTATTCTTCATGCCATCCATAAGAGAAACAAAATACCTCTGTGGTAGTCCTGTACTCTTAACCTCAAATTCCATCCTACATCTCTGCTTTGCTGCAAATTCAACTGCCACATGATCGCTTCTTTAGACTGTGTAGATAATAGCTCAGGCATCTATCTGACCACTGTATTATTCCTTCTGCTCCAGAACGCTTTCCTAGAATCCCATCCATATCCTCTTCCTGAGATACAGGAGAATAAATGGCTCAGTATTTTCCACAATGTACTCTAAAATACAATCTCAGTTTCTTCCTTTTATCATTTCAAAATCATGCTGAATGTGGAAGAATTTGAAAACTATTAGTATGTTTTTGACCCTTGGGACCTCATCAACTACTGCCAGAGTAAATTTTACTTCAGCAATATGGTAAATTATTAGTGAAAACATTGACAAAAATATTAATATTCAGTTTTCTCTGAACTATCAAACGTGGAATGATTGATAATCATTAAATATTCTTATCATGTAGAAAACATTTTCTAGGACTTTCTTAATACAACTGTTCTCTCCACTATCACTCTTAATATTTCATAATTTTAGTTCATATGAATAAGTATATTTTTAAATAATTTTATTGAGAAACAAATAACAATGAGACAGTTTCAAAATGGATTAGTAGGTTAGTTTCAATAATTAATATATTGCATATTGTTGTCTTCTTAGTGGTTATTCATAATATAAGATGCAGACATTATATCCTGTCCACAAACATTATTAGTACAAACAAATGAAGGACCATTTTGTATCTGTATAGTCAGAATAAGTATATTTTATAAATGTTCTAATGGATTAATCATGTAAATTGAATTTATTTTAATAAAGTGCATTCTTTTCTTTGCACTTCTTACCAAAACAAGTTTACAGAAATCTATCCTGGCTAAGAATGTTTAAGTTGATTCATTTTCATTATCAGATTAAATAAGCAGTTATTTTTCAGAAAATTCCATAATAAGGGAAAAATATTGTGACACAAATGTGTTGCAACTGTTATTGACAATTTCTTTTTTCCTCATTGAGCAAAAGAAGTATAAAAATGTTATTAAGGTATATGCCATATTTTCTCTACATTGAATTTGTCTATTTCACATTATTCACAAATAATGTATTTGTATTGATAAATAGTGAATGCAAATAGATTTTATAATTTTTCTTGCTGAGTTGTCACACTTTGATCACTATTCATTTCAGATTTTCAGAGTTTTCTTTTTTTCTTTTGGCACTAGTACTATGGATTAAATTCAGATTTTTTTCAACATGACTAGGGAATTACTAATTTGTTTTTAGTACCAAGATTCAAACTCACTTCCCAGGCAGGCACTTATACCTCTGAGCTATCTCTCCCACCCAAAGTACAAATTTTGATAGATGGTTTCCATTTTTTTTGTCCTCTGGCCATCATCTAATTTCTTCTGATTCTATTTTTTCAGCCTGCCATGCCTGCTCCACCTTGAGGGTGTGCTGAGACAGCAATTGAGACTGGGTGTGGTGGTGCACACCTGTAATCTCAGCTCTTGGGTGGCTGTAAACATGCAGATCACTATCAGTCCAATCTAGCAGTGAGACCCTGAACACCCTGTAGACCCTTCCCTAAAATAAATAAATAAATAAACAAAATCTATTTGTGTTTCCTTTTGACAATTTCACTCAGTTTCTTAAAATATTTGCAATTTTAAAACAGTATGACAGATTACCATTTCATTTCATAATCACATTCCCTAGTGCAACTTGTTGTCAGACTTTTAAAATCTGTTTCCCTGTTAGCCTTTTGCGTATAATGGGCATCTTTCCTTGGCTATACTTTCATAATCATAAGGCTTTGTGCTCCATAAAAGGGATATGTGCAAAAGATCTCTGAGAAGTGTCCATATTTAGACTTACTTGGTCTTGATTTGATGGTTCAAGCAGCCATTACAAAACATTACAACCTAGAATTAAATAATGTTCAGATGGAAGTTATGATAGGAATCAAATTGGTTCCATGTTCAATGTATACAAGTAACCATTCTCTGGAAAGTTCAAACATATATTTTCTAGCATTCAGTGGGCAACAACAAAACTGAAAATTTTGCTTAAAAAAATTAAGCAGGTGATACTATTTTGATAAGTAATCAAAAAGATTATTTTTAGATAGTATTTTTAATACATCTTAACCTTTGCCTTCTCAGCAAGTTTTAAAGGTTTAGAAAAAATTATGTAAAAATAAAGATGGGATGTACAGTGTACAGAAAACGTGTGTAATATAGTATTCAAAATTGTGTTTCAGTACACAAAAGCCACCTTTTTTATACTTCTTACGTGCAATTAGAGAAGGACATTTCTCTGGAAAATGTTGCAGTCACAGCTGAAAGTCTAAGATACCTGGAAATGTACATGAAGTGGAGAGTATTGTAATCTTTTTTGCTAGTGTATTTTTAAATATCGATTATATATATATATATATATATATATATATATATATATATTCTTCCAGATGAATTTGAATAGGAAATATAATACTCCATTAAACATCCAATAGCTAAACAAATTTTTCTCTTCAATGTGGAATAAGGAGTTAAGTAGATGCAGTGATTTGTGCAGATAAGTTAATAACAATAGCTCAGACAGGCAACTGAGCATGATAAATGGGTATTAAAAGTAACAGGTAGAACTGTTTCCCTATAACAGCCTTTGTATTTCTTAATTATGTACTTTACAGTATGTATCCCAAAGGAAAACTTTGCTTAATAGAAAATAAATTAACATCCACAAGATAGGGAAATTAATGCTGAGTTGGATAATTGAGCATTCTAGAGTTGATGAACCTTTGTTTGAGATGTTAGGAAATGAAGGAATTAAGCCAGGTGGAATGGATACATGAAAGCCATGCAAGTGGTAGAGAAGAGTATGTACTCAGTGGGACTGGTATTGTAGTTTGTTGTTTATATCGTGAGTGTTTCCTCCCCCTTACCCAGCTGGATTGGTCATGAACCATGGGTTTTGATTCCATAGATGCACTGGATAGAAAGGATGGAATTACTAGAATCTTGCTTAGGTTCGAAATGTTGCCGGGCCTTGCCTTGATAGGAGAAAATATCAGTAGCATTCCCGTTCTTAAGTGCAACCAAGAAAACCAAATCACCTATCACTTAGGTTAAAAACACTGAGGTATCCAAATATTATAGAATATGTCATTCAGCCAGTCCTGAAATAATGACTTCATACTGTAGAAATGTAAGGCTATAAGATAGCAAAATGCAAATGCATATCTCTGACCATAGGGATAATTAATGTAGCTGTATGTATTGTAGGGAATTTTAGGCTGTGTTTGGTGTATTTTATTATCATTAATTTAAAATTTTGTTCCCAATAGTTGGTATGCATTCTTTTGAATTGTGGGACTATGTAAAAGTTAAGTTAAATTGAATAATTGATGGATCAAAGTTCAACTATTAAATCACATTGTATTTTCCAAGGTCATGGTGACAAAATATTACAAAAGACCATTTTATTTTGGTTTGAAATTAGCATGTCTGAATTTAAACTAAAATATGAAAACAAAAAATATTACCAAGCGATACTTGTGATAGTTCTGATTATGATATTCATAGCAAATTAAATTAAATTGGACAAAGTTCTATGTATTTTCTAGAAACAGTGCTTGAGACTGAATTCTATGTATCCTGAAAAGAGGATCTGTAGGTGATATTCCACATATTTATAGTAGACTTTGAGAAAAAATTAAAAAAGTGGTAGCATATATGACTCCAAAGAACTCTCCACCTACCACTGTTGTCCAGGTAAGAAATAGGCTTCAGGCGTTTTGAGCGAGAGGAGAGATATATACTGCCACTAAATTGAAAAAAGTTTCATCCAAAATGTGTAGCAGATGTCTTTGCATACAATATGGAAATGAAAAATATCAATTTAATTGCATGATTCTAGACCAATTTGAGTGTATTGAGACAAATCATTTAATCTCTTTATGAAAGTAAGGATAATGAAAATGCTTATGTACAAATTTTATTAGCCACATTTTAGAGAGCTCCTGTAGGACCATAAAGCAATGCTAAATTCATGCAGACTCATTGGTAAATGCCTAGTAATTACTTTTAGTGGACTAGAATTACCTAACATTTCTTAGTCTCCTGTGTGATGCATCTTCTTTGCTCAGCATTATGCCTTTGGAACGTCCTTTCTGACAGCTCAAAATTGAGCTTCACCTTCCTTTTTCCAGTTCAGCAGGCACTATATTCCCCTGTGTGACACTTCTGTGTCACATACTGACTTGTGTGTTTGCCTTACCAGTTCATGAGTCCTTTCATGTAGTCTTTGTTCCCCATATGATTTAGATTTCTGTTTCAGCGTTGTTTAAACTTGAAACTGATGAGCAACAATATTGAAATACATTACACTTCAAAATTAAGTTTATTTTGTATCTAACACTTTGTATTTTCCCCTATGAAAATATTTCTTTTTAATCCTGAAGTTAAACATGTTCTTTCACTCTGCACAATGAAATGACATGTATTCTGCTTCTTTCCTGATAGACACAGGAGGCAAATCAAAATGTATCTGTCATTTCAAACGTATTTGGAAACAATCAACTACCGACTGAATTGCTCTTAGTGGTAGTGACTTGGGGCTTCGCCATCAGAATGAGCTTTCAGGCTTATTAGAAAGGCCGAGTGTGCTCTAGAACTACTTTGCATACTTTGCGTAGCCTTTTCTCATATGGTGCAACCCAAATGACTCCTACTAATTGCAAGCCTGGAGCTGTTTTATCAGCGCTGTATAAAACCTCCATTCGCAGCTTTCATGTCTTTTTAATTTCAAATAAAGTTAAATATTCTGCTTGGAGCTACTTGAGCTTTAGTGATAAACTTTGGCACTGCGCAACAATCATTTAATCAACACATATTATGCTCTTTGCACTTGGTGAAAAATTGGATAAAGATCAGACCTGCAAGAAAGAAAACAGTGAGTCAGATATAACAAGATAACATTCAAAAGAGAATACACTGGCCACGGTTTAACTTCCAGATACATTTAAGGCGACAAGAAGGCATTGATTTTTCCTAGCGTGAGATGCAAGACCAAATCCAGGATCCCTTCCGTTACACTGACATTAGCGTGTGGCCCTGAGAAGTGACTCACGTGAAAGAGAGTGGACACGTGGCTTGTGGAATGCACAAGATAAAGCGGAAGAGGAAAAGATTACGAAATTCCGGAAAAACACAGATATATGAACTAATTGCTCATCTATAGAGATCAAAGTCAGAAAAATAAGACAAAACCAAACAAACAAACAAAACCCCTCATGGAGCAGATGACCTTCCAGTTTCTCCAGGAATGGTAAATAGTGGTTACTCAGTGATTGAGAAAACAAATCTATTCCAGAAATGGAGGGAAATAATTATCAACTGAAGTTGCATTAAAATTCATAGTGATATATTATGTCTTTATTTCTCTTAAAAATCAGTGAGTCTTTTATTTTTGAGGGGAAGTGATCTGATATTTTTGAGACCTTTATGTATTCCTGATATCAAGTGCTTTGTCCAAAAGTTGTTGATGATTTCCCCCCCATTTTGGAGGTTCTATCTTCAATCAGTAGTTTTTTTTTTCTTTTTTGCTGTGTATGAAGTTTTTAGCTTGACACAATCTCATTTTTTTAGTCTTGATGTCATTTCCTGTGAATTTGAGGTTCTAATCAGAAAGTCCTTGCCTACACTGGGTCTTTAATAGCTTTTATTACTCAGAAAAGGAAGTACAGTTGACCCAGTAAATATATGGAAAAATGTTCCCATTTCTGGCCATGAAAGAAATACAAATTAAAGCAATACTAGGATTTCGTTTTAGTACAGGAAAAACAAATTGCAGGGGCTGGAGAGATGGCTCAGTGGAATAAGTGCTTCCCTCCCAAGCACAAGGGCCTGAGTTCAATCCCCAGTTCTGCAGGAAAAAAAAAAAAAAAGAAAAAGAAAAAGAAAAAGAAGTCACAGCAGGAAATCCAAGAACAACAAATGCTGGAGACACTGTAGGGACAAGGAAATACAAATATGTTGTTGGTGTGAGACTGTAAATTAGTACAATCAGTGTGGAGAGCACTATGGTGAGTCCTCAGAAAAGAAACATATAGAAATTCCATTTGACCCAGCTATTCTCCTTCTATGCATCCTCTTTAGTCAAAGACACATATTACAATGATGGCTGTATACCCATATGTACAGCAGTTCGTGATAGCTAAATTTGAATGTGACCCTACTGCCCATCACAAGGTAAATAGATAAAGAAGATGTGTTTATACATAAAGGAATACTAGTCTTCTATAAAGAAGGATAAACATTTTAGGAAAATGGATTATGCTTGACAAAATAATATTAACTTGTAACTCAGACGTACAAGTTAAAAGTCACAATGTTTGCCTTAAATGAAAAAATATATAAACACATATTTATATAAGTATATATAAATATATTTATATATATTTAAATAAGTATATATAAGAGATTAAAATGTTTTTATAATCCATCACAGAAAAATATTTCCTGACCTATTAGTCTGTTTTTAATCTGTACGTATGAAGATTATCTTTATAGGGACTTACAAGAAATTTAAATGAATTTGATATTTGCAGAATAAAATGGGAGTGTAGGGAAGGAAAAAGAAAGAATTGAAATTTGTTATGTACATGTATCATTCCCTAATCATGTACTGCAAACATGTACTGATAATTAAAAAAAAAAGTAAAGGAAGTTCACCACCACAGTGCATATCAGTTGAACAGAATAATGGAATTTGTTTTGGCACTTTGGGCAATGCATAAAACATATTTTAATTTGATTATTTTTGTTTCCTTGCCTTCTTACCCCATTCTGATAGTGCAAAGAGCTGGAAAGAGCCTAAGCCTTGGAGACTTATAAGCAACTATGTCAGCTGGCTCTGAAGTGACTTAATTGAAAGCTGTAGATTCTTTTCATGTGATACATTTACTTTCAGTGGTAAAGAGCCAGTGCTACTTTTCTGTTTTATGCAGACAAATGGAACCTTAAATATAGTAATCTCTTAAATTTTGTTTGTTTAACTGATACAGTTCATTGTCAATATTCTGAGCTTTATTTTTGCCAGTCTTTTAAAATTTTATTTATTTTTAACGTATGTGGTAGAAAATAATGCAATTGCCTATGATACTGCCATACAGTCATGCATGCATGGTATATTAGGAATGACCATCTGTCCTTTTATTCTTCCATACCTTCTTCGCCTCCAATACACTTTCCATTCTCCATTGCCCTGTTGTCAACTTTTCATACTGATACTAATTCTGATATTTATTTTTAGTTTCCGTGTTTCCTCACTTATCTTTCTGCATCTGCCTTATTGTGCTTAACATTAGAGCTTCCAGTTCTATTCACAGCTTTTTCATATATTGATTAACCATCACTGTATCTTTTCTTTTTTTTTTTTTTTTATAAATGTCCATTCAGATCTTCTGCTCTTTTTTACTTGGAGTATTTTTTCAGTATTTTGTTTTAGTTATTTACACACTCTGCATAGGAATTCTCTTTAAGACTCATAACTACCAAGTATGTTCTTCCATTCCGCAGGACGACTCTTCTTCACTCGTGGTGTTGCCTTGACTATCCAAAATCTTCCCGGTGAGATGTAACACTATTTGTCCATGTTTACTTTCACTGCCTGTAGCTGTATAATGAAGTATTTTCCCTGCTTTTTTTCCCCTCAGTTTCAGAGCTTTGTGTCTTACATTGAGGTCTTCGATTCATCTTGAGTTGTTATTTGTCAAGGGTGAGCAATAGGGGTTAAATCTGTGTGGAAATCTCACCTTCCCAAAGCCATTTGTTTAAAAGATGTCCTTTCTCCAAATATGTTTTGACACCTTCATTGAGGACCATTTGGTTGCAGCAGTGTGGGTTTATTTCTAGTTTCTCTGTTCTGTTCCTCTACTTATATACCTCTTTTGACAAATCCAGATGGTTTCTGTTACTATGGCTCTGTAGTGAGCCTTGAAATTTGATATCACGATACTTCTCACTTTATTCATTTTGCAAGGAAATTATTTTGGCTATTTAGGTCTCAGTGTTTTCATATGAGTTTAAGTATTTTTTTCTATTTCTGTGAATAATATCATTGGTACATTTGTTGGGATGGCATTTCATTTAAAGATAGTTTTTGTATTATGTATGTATGTTTCAATAACATTAATTTTCCTAAACTGTAAATCTGAGAACTTTTAGTGTCCTTTTTATTTTATTTTTTCAGTACATATAGTAGTGTTCTTGCAGAGAGCTCTCATTTTATTCAGTCCATTTGATCCCAAGTACTTTACTCTTGGTGTGTCATTATTGTAAAACTTTTCATTATTCATTTAGCAAGTTCATTATTATTGTAAAGAGACACTACCAATTGTCATGGGTTGAATTAGCATCCTGCTACACTTGTAAATTTAGCAGATTTAGTAACTTTCAGTGCATTACTAGAAAGTCCTTGTTTTTCCTTTTCTATGAAACAAATTATATCATCTGTAAGCAGCAATAATTTGAAGTTATTTTTTATTCCTTTACAAGTTCCTCTTAAAATGTTCCCAAGGGGCTCATGTGCATGGAAGAGAGTGTTTCTAACCGTGCCGTCCTCAGCAGTGTGTTCACCTGTCAGTGAGTTCAGCAGCTGTGTATGCTCTTGGGACATGACAACTGGTTGGAAGTGACCTCTGCAGCTGTGTCTGGGAGATGGTTGTGTCTTGTCCCTGGCTCTTCCTTCTCTCTAGGCTTCTTGGTTGCCTGGGGTGATGTACTTTGTCCTTCACCACACTGTTCTGCCTTGAAGAAAATTGGTCATAGACTCAAAATATGAACCAAATAAATATCTCTTACTTCAAATGTAGGGTTGCTTTTGTAGGGATGGGAGAGTGAAGAAGACCCTCCCCTACGTTTACCTTTTTTTGTTCAGCCCCTATCTGATTGCTCTGCCTGAGATATGTAGTGCTCTCCTTAGTAAGGACTGTGAGAGTGAACATCTCTGTGTTACTCCTGATCACAGAGGAAATGCTTTCAGTGTTTCTTTATTCACTAGGGCATTGAAAACTAGTTTGTTACATATAGCTTGCCGTGCCATCCCTGGAACCCTGGGTGTGCCATGCTGGCCACCAAAACTCGATGTGGTTGCACCCACCTGTAATTCTAGTACCAGAGAGGCTGACACAGGAGGATCACCATGAGTGTGAGCTGCTTAGTGAGACCCTGTATGAAATAAATAAATAAATAAACAAATATTTTTAAAAAAATGTTTGCCCTCCAAAACATCTCTCCAAAAGCACTTTTTGATGAATTATTCCTTGACAGCTGATGAGCTATGAAGTGATTGGGTCTTGAAAACCAGAGTATTGTTCAGAATTTAGGCTCATTATCCACTTACTCTGCAAGCTTAGAAGGCTAACTTCTTTCCAGTACTTAATTACCAGCATTTCTACACCTTTACCTCTGAAAGGGGAGGCTTTCTCTCTCTCAGCAGTGAGCTGTAGGTAATACTTTAGTTTGATTCTGATGTGAAGCTTCTGATGTGATGCTTCTGTTTCACTTCTCTAGATTTGATAGGGTTTCCTTCTTTTCTGCTGTTGCATTTCTGTGTCCTCAAATGGTCACTCATTTGATATGGCTTTTATTGTTCTTTCAGGTGGAAGAAGTGAGTAATCCATACCTCTATGCTGGTATTCTGCTAATGTCCTCTACAATTCTCATCAATTTTGGCATTTGCTGGTCTTGGTGGCTTTTAGCCTTCTGTACCCATTACTTACTTTACATTGGGTTTCAAATTACTTTTATTATTATTATTATTTTATTTTTTTGGTGGAACCGGGGATTGAACTCAGATCCTTGCATTTGCCAGTCAAGTACTTATCCTACTGAGCCATCTCCCTGACCCTACTGAGCCATCTCCCTGGCCCAGGTTTCAAATTATATCTGCTTATTTTTTTCTATTTTTTCCTCACTTTTGTAGGGGTGATAATTCATAAAATATTTGCTTTTAGCGCAACTTTTATTGTCAGATACACAAATAGTATATAAAATTGCTGACTCTCCATATCTTTTGAGAAAAACCAGTTAATTTTCTCAAAATTAACCTCAGTACCATTTTCTTTTCTTTTTTCTTTCTTTATTTTTTAGTTTATTTATTTATTCATATTAATTTTACTGTAAAACAAATAGCAATGAGACAGTTCCAAAACCGATTACTAGGACAGTTTCAATAATTAATACATTGCATATTGTTGTCTTTGTAGTGGTTATTCATAGTACAAGATGCAGACATGATATTCTGTCCAAACAGTATTAGTACAAGTCTTTCTTCTCATTGAATTAATGGAAAATAGCTGTATATCTATCCTAACTATTTTGTATACACAGATACAAAATGGTCCTGCATTTGCCTCTGCAAGTGTGTGGGAGAGCTGCTGCACTCCCCTGTGCCCATTTTCTAATTCATCTCAAAAAATTCATTATGAAGTTTTTTTTTTCAAAGGATATCGTTGCAATACAAATAATAACCAAACAAAAATTGTGTAGGTGGAATGGAGAGATAGCTCAGCAGTCTAAATACCTCCCCGGGATGCACAAGGACTCAGATTTAATCTCTGGTACCACATGCGATGCCAGTCACTGAAACCAGGTGCGATGGCTCACACCTATAATCCCAGTGCTGGGGAAGCTAAAACAGGAGAATCACTATGAGTCCAAGATGCATAGTGTGCCCCTGTACCAGTTACATTAAAAATAAGTTTTTATTGTTACTGTAGCAGTGCACATCTCACTGCATTGTATTTTTATTTTGTTAGATATTCTAACTGAACCACCATACCATGAAAATGTCTAAGGAAGTGAGAATTATATTCATATAAACAAAGAGCATGATCTGGTCACTGCGCACAATACCTGAATTTACACAGATGACACATAGGAGACACATAGGTCCTACTAAAAGGTTATTCTAAGTGATGCCACACAAGACTGATTATGTGAGGACCATCCTTTCTATGTATTGACAATCAGAAAATAGTTTGTTTTGATTAATCAATTGTTTAAGGAAATTGTTGCTGTGTGTTTCCAACAGAGATAGAAACATAACACTCTTCGGATGGCATTGGAAGGACTTCACTATTCCACACAGGTGTTTGCTTACTATTCAGGATAAAACTTATCATCCTGTGTGCTTTATAGTAAGGAAATGCTCAACATTAAGGTTCAATTCTATCAAGTCCTATGTAACCTATTTTGCAGATAACAAGTTTGGGAAGGCTGGATCTCACGAAAAGTTCAGACAGCCAGGTATAATGAGATTTAATGTTGAAAAGGAAATGCTGGCTTCATCATTCTGTCCACTTCAACTGAAAGAGCGTGCTTTCATACATCTTTTTTTGTTAAATATTTGGCAAGGCGAGCTTAGCAGACAAGCATATCTCATCCCTTGCAGTTGCTTATAAATTAGTTGTGATAATAAAAGATCTACAATATAAGTCTGAAATATTTCGTACAAAGTATCGGATCTCTTATTGTTGTCTGTGAAGCACCGCCTCTGGTTTTCAAGGATAGAATAAAAGAAAGAACTATTTTTCTACAGAATAAGCCCTTTAACATGTCCAAAGAGAATACAGATTTAAGTAATTTTGTCTTTTTGCAGTTGAAGTCCTATATCAAATGAAGTGCACAATTTCATGCTTTTTTAAAGATTTAATCTGGGGCATCTTTTCAACTTGCTGATGTATTCTGCCAATTTTTTTCTCAGATCCTATCTAGTATACTTATTAGTATTTTATATTAGGAAATTTATGCCACACAAGTTGACTTTTACAGTGACACTAAGCTTAGGTATAGGTAATGGAATATATGAGAAAAATCTATCAGAATATTATTATCCAGATATTAGTGTGAATTTTATTTTTTAAAGAAATCAGGTTAAAAAACATTATAAAAGTTAATTGGAGAAAAATTTATAGATATGAAAAAATATGCTTTCCTCACTCTTTTTTTTTTTTTTTTTTTTTTTTTTTTTTTGCAGAACCGGGGATTGAACTCAGGCCCTTGTGCTTGCCAGGGAAGCGCTTATTCCACTGAGCCATCTCCCCAGCCCCTCCTCACTCTTTTTAACAGTTACATCATTTAAAAAATCTTACATTTACATATTTATAAGTATTTACAATTATTAGTAGTTAGACTTTATATTTTTAAGGAGGATCAAGAGTCCACTTGTATCATATAGGGAAAAGTACAATTTGAGTTCTAAGAAGTGAGATGTTAGGATTGGCAGCAGTAATTTAAAATGTTAAACTATGCCCTTGAATGCTATAAAATAGAGTATGTGAGCCAATAAAAGAGAAAGAAAATGAATTTCCTTCATATCATAAGTGAGATGAATTTCTGCAATTTCTATAACAATAGGTAAAGAAGTGGATGTTTGAGATAATTTGAAGATGACACTTTATGCTTTTTTTACAGGATCTCTTTACTTTGTAAATATGGTGTTTTAGTCATGTTTTGCATATCTGAGGCAAAATATACACAACACCCACAACTTAAAAGCAGAGGGGCTTATTTTGGGTTATTGTTTCCCTCTATGGTTGGCAGGCTTTAAGGCAGAAAGGGCATGGTGGAAGGCCAGAGAGGAAGGGAGCTGCTCTTCCTTGGCCATCAGGGCAGGGAATGGAAGGGAGAGATCTTGGGAGGGAGGAGGCAGTAGGCAGAGAAGAGTGTTCCCTCAATGTCATGCCCCTGTGAGTTGATCCTTAAGATGAGCTCCATCTCCTCAAACCACACTGGCCTAGGAACTCGTCAGTGAATGATGACGAGTGGTCCAGTCATCTTCCCAAACTCCCGCCGCTGAACACATGAGTCTTTGGGGAGAAAACTCAAACTGAGCTATAACATATAGCAAAATTTAACGAGTTCTATGACCTGACATTTTGACCATTCCATGTTTACCTGTAACTCCAAAGAACTAAAATCTGACAAGTAAATGGAGCCAGGGTCCTAAAATATTGTTCAGATAGAATTGATATCAGGTTGAGGAACAATAAGTCTAAGGCTGATTCTAAACTGCAAATATTTTGTATCTCTTTCTGCTTACTTCAAAAAAGAATGTTTCTTCAAATTGAGCTCTTTCTAGGTTCCTGGAAATCTGAAAATCTTTTAGAATTAGTCAGATGGCATTTGAATAATAATGTCAGTCCAGAAAAAAGTATTCTTTTTAAGCAATTATGAGGTCAAAACTCATTTTCATTTTCTAGGGGAAAAATGTGTTTTGTGGAACCCTGTTGTGCAAGGAAATGCTGGAGCACATGTTAGTATTGTCTGTGTACAGGAGAGAAAATTTTATTTTTCTTCCTTCCAATATATCATTGTGATAAAAGTGTACACAATACACAAAAACCTTTTAACAGTAGAGAAATTCAAATTAAAATAACACTGAGATTTTACCTTACTCTTTTTTTTTTATGAATTTAGTGCAGGGTCTACAGGGTCTCACTATGTAGATCAGACTTGTAATGATTGATTCTCCTGTTTTCAGCCTCCCAATCACCGGGATTACCAGTGCCTACCACCAAGCCCAGTCTCAATCGCTGCCTCAGCAAGCCCGCAGGGGTGGGGCCAGCACAGGGCCAGGAATCAAACACCAGCCTCTGTGCTTGGCCAGTGCAGGTGCTTTAGTCCGCTGAGCGAGCTGCCTGGCCCTCTTTACCTTACTCTTGAAAGAATGGCTACCCTCAAGAAAAAAAAAATGATAGATAGATAGATAGATAGATAGATAGATAGATAGATAATTTCTGGCCTGACTGAAGTGATAAAGGAACTCTTCTAC
>NW_004524738.1:5657383-5661894 GCF_000260255.1 Octodon degus
GGCGGGCGGGGTGGGGAGGCACTGCGGAGTGGTGGGGGGCGGCCCGAGGGGCTGGGAGAGTGTCCGGCCCACGCTGCGCCTGGGTTGGGACTGGTCCCGCTGACGCAGGGTAGCAGGAAACTCTCCGCACACTCACTGGACCTTGGCTAGGACTGGGTCTGGGGGCTCCCGGAACATGGCAGAAAATCGTACTGGGCGGGCGGGGTGGGGGAGGCACTGCGGAGTGGTGGGGCGCGGCCCGAGGGGCTGGGAGAGGGTCTGGCCCACGCTGCGCCTGGGCTGGGACTGGTCCCGCCTGCGCATGGTAGCAGGAAACTCTCCGCACACTCACCGGACCTGGGCTAGGACTCTCTAATTTTTTTTACTACTTTGCATTCTCTTAAAAAATGATAAATTTGAGGCATGGGTAGCAACTTCGATGCACCTTGAGATAATGATGCTAAATGTGATAAATCAGATGCACAAGCTTAAATAAAAGCATAGTAAGTTCTTGTGAAAATTTTAAAATTAATAAATTACACAAAAGAATAGAATATAAATAATAGGAAAGAGAGAGAGAGAGAGAGATCTTTGCAAAAAGGAGAAGACCAAAATGGCAGGAGAGGGAGGAAGGAGAAGGGGAAGGGACATGCAAAGAAATAAAATGTGTTGTGTCCCTGCATCAGTGGCCCATGATGGATGTAATCACTATGTAATGCAAACATATTCATCATAAGATTAAAAAATACTTGGAAGAAAGACTCATTAAAAATTTGGTCCTCTTTTTTTTTTTTTTTTCCAGAACCAGGGATTGAACTCAGGCCCTTGTGCTTGCCAGGCAAGCATTATTCTACGGAGCTATCTCCCCAGCCCTCATTAAATATTTGGAAGAAAAACAAAAAAAAAAATAGCAAAAACACACCAAGAAGCTATCTTCATATTAGAAGAAATGGTATCACGTGTATTTCAGATCCTAGTCTAGGAAGAAGTCAGACAGTGGCTTGATGCCACAGAATTTTTTTTTATTTTTTCGTTTCAGTACCAAGTATCGAACTCAGGACTTTGCACTTGTCAGGCAGAGACTTATACCCCTGACCTCTATCCCTGACCCCACACCACAGAATCTTAAGTGGGGATCAGAAGGAGATTTGCTAATGCAAGGTTTCCCAAGAAGAAGGAAAGCAGTAGTCATTCAAGTGGAACTAAGAAAGCATGCAAAATACTTGGCTTAATCTATTTGCACAGCAGAGAAATAGTTCACAGTAATAGGTCTGTAATTCTATAGGGATCTGGAGAATGAGGCAACTTTAGGAATAGAATTTTGTTATGCCACTGGGGATTTAATCAATGGGATATATTCCATTAATCCTTAAAAGACATGCAATTGACCTCATATGGAGACATCTGTGCTCTCAGATTAACTTTCCTGAAGAGGGAGTGAAGAGAAGAGAGAAATAATATCTGTAAATCTGTCCAGGTAATTTTATATATTTCCAATGGATCAAACATGTAGAGCAATTCTCTTATTATTTTATTCTCTTAATATTTTACATGTTTTTGCTCATTACTGTTTTTTAAAATTGTTTTATTTTCCATGAGATAAAAGCATAACTATAAATGTATGGTCACATATAACCTGTAAAGAATCTGATTGTCCCCACTAGTTTGAATATCTATTGTTTTCTTTTTAAAATATTTAATATAGAGGCCGGGGAGATAGCTTAGTAGAAGAAGCGCTTTCCTGGCAAGCGCAAGTGCCTGAGTTCAATCCTCGGTTCCAAGAAAAAAAAAATTAATATGCTGTTGTCTTACTAACTCAGGAGAATCTTCAACAGAGAAACAGATTATTTTCCAGTATAACTTTCACACTTCTCTCAGTAATAACTCATTTTTGGAGATATTTTTGTCACAAAGAATTTTAGGAAATCTAGCTTCTTCCAAAGAACAGAGAAATAATATTTAACTTGCAGGTGAAATAAGAAAATATTTATTATTGAGTTGAAAAACGGTATGGAAACTCTTTCTGCTCAAAAAAAATGTTTTAAGCTACACATTTTAAAGGGGCCTTTTTTAAAAACAATGGAGGAAAGTAAAAGTGGACTGTCACTCTTTTAGAATTGTACAAGAAAAGGTGTTAATATATTCTAAGCAACTGTAACTAATTGGAAAATGATATATGTGCAGGCAAAACATCTATTCTCAGTGTCCTGACCAGTGAACATCCCTGCTTAATTGTTTTCTGGGTGAAGAGATAGGATGTACATAGAGCAACCTCCTTCTGTTGGCCTTCGCCTACTATACCCTACCCTGTAGCCATCGTTTTGATATAGAACATAATATGCTATTTTCTCCCCTTGTCTTACTTTATATTAATGAAATGACTCAAGAAGGGTTATTTCACACATTATATTTGTATGAGTAATTTGTGTTTTGGCATGCACCATTTGCCTATTCTACATTTTAGTGCTTTTATAATCTTTTCCATTTTGGGTTGTTAAGAATTCTATTGCTATGAATATTTTGAACAGAATTCTTATGTTCCTGTGTGTTGTCATGTTTTTTTGTGACTGTGGGCCTGTGTTACTTTTGTACTGATGCTGATCCATTAAATTTTACTGATTCCAGCATACATGAGGGACAATGACAATGAGGTATATTTCTGTAACTTTAATTTATCTTCTGATGAATGATGTTCAAACACTTTTGATTTGTTTATCAGTTTTCTCTTCTGCAATTGGACAAAAGCACCTGACATACATAACTTAAAGAAAAAATATTTTGACTCATAGTTTCTAAATTTCCTTACTGTGTGCTTCTTTCAAGGCAGAAAGAACATGAAGATGAAAAGCTGTTCCCCTAGTGACAGCTAGGAAATGAGGGAGAGGGTGTTTTACTTAATTTTCTTGTTGCTGAGACAAATATACCAGACACCTGTAAGTTAAAGAAGGCACAGCATGGTTAGCTCAAAATTTCTAAAGATTTCAACACCTAGTTTGTTGACTCCAAGACATAGTGGCGTGGCAGAAGGGCATCAAATGGAGAAGTAGTGTGTGGCAAAGTATGGTTGACATGAGGCAGCAAGCAGCATGTGACAAGCAGCAACAACAGCCCTCTTTCTGTCCCTTATATCTTACCAAGGCTACTCGCCCTTAGGGCAGATAGCACTCACCCCCCCAGGGTGAGGCACCCTCAATCCTAGTATCACATCATGGATTAATGGGAGCATCACACACTTTAGGTCAGTCATCTCTGAAAAGCCCTACCTATGGCCTCAGGAGGCTTTTTTGAACATCCAGAAACAAGCACAGCAGAGGGAAAGATGCAGAAAGGGGCAAGGTTTGGCATGCTCCTCTTGTGCCCTCACACTAGGTGATTCTCCTCATCCAATCAGGGCCCAGGAACACATAAGGACATTGAAGTAATGAACTCATCAATGAATTCACCCAGTAATGAGATTAGCGCTCTCCCCACCCAATCACCTCTCCAGGCTCCACCTCAGAATGTTGCTACCCTACTTAGTACACAGGTGTTTAGGGTGCACTTTACTTTTAAGCTATAACAATCTATGTAATTCATTTGTGCTGTGCAAGAATCCTGTTCATGCTTTTGCTTGTTTATTTATGTGTGCTTGGTATTTCTGGTTTGGTCATCTGTAAAGCTTCAGTAATTTGTAGTTCTTTATGTATTAGGGTCTGCATGTACTGTCAAGGGCATGTATTGTAAATGCATCCTCTTTTTCACATGTTGCTTTTCATATCCTTAATGGTTATCAATAAAAGAAATTTTATTTGAAGAAATTCAATTTGCTTTATGAACTATTCTAGGTATATGGTCTTAAAAATTGTGCCCAATATTCTGTGATCATTATTCTGGTTTTTGTTCTTCTCAACGGACATGTCTTTTAATTATAAGCTTTCCATTGTTGGTCATTAGTTATCAGTTTTATATCTGCTGAGAGGGTGATAGGTAGGTATCAAGTTTATTTCTTGCTATGTAAATATCTGGAAGACTAATATGATTTACTTTTATTTCTTTACATTTTTTCCACTGTACAACTTTGAAATTTTCATAAAATCTGGCAATAGGTGATGATTTTGTTCATGGATTGAATGTTTGTGTTGATATGATGTGATCTTCATCTTGTTTGTAATACTACACTGCCCCAATTTAACATTGCCGTTAAATACTCTTTTATTTCTGAAAGTATGAGTTCCTCTAAAATGCAATATTTAAGGATGACTGTGATAATCATTGTCTTCTTTATGTGACATTTTCAAATTAACTTGTCATAACAAAGCCTGTCAGATTCCACATGCATATAAACCTCGCATGTGACTTTAATTAGTATTAAATTGAACTTATGTAGTAAATTGAAGAAAAACATTTTCTAACTCAATTTCAATCCAGTGTTCAGTGCTTTTATTTCATTAATTTTCTCCTCATGATATTGCACATTTTTACAAAGCAAACAGATTTTATTAGATTTATTCCTAGGTGTTTTAAAACATTTGATTAGGGGCTGGGGAGATGGC
>NW_004524738.1:5662043-5664720 GCF_000260255.1 Octodon degus
TATGTATATTATAAGTATAGCTTTGTAGAATAACGTAAGGTCTGGGAGTATGATGTGCCCTGCTGTGGCTTTGATGCCAAAACTTATTTTTGACATTCTAGCTTTTTTTCTGGATGGCTTTTTCCAATTCTGCAGTAACGCTATTAGTATTTTGATTAGGATTATATTAAATTTGTATATCAGTTTTGGAAGTATGGCCATCATGACTTTATTAGTTCTGCCTGTCCATAAACAGGAGTTATGTTTTCATCTTCTAATATGCTCTTCAGTGGTCTTTTCAAAATGCAGCGGCTTTCATTGTAGAGTTCTTGTCTTCCACTTGTTTGTGTAGTTTACTTTCTAATCATTTCATTTGTCTTGATGTTATTGTAAAAAGAGAACATTCTCTCTAATTTCCCTCTGAGTGACTCTCTAATAGAAGAATAGGAATGCTGTAAAATTTTGTGTGTTTACTTGTGTCCTGCTACACTAGTGAATGTAGACAATAGTTCTAGGAGCATTTTAGGGAGTCTTTTATGTAAATAATTAGGGCACCTGAAAATGAAAATAATTTATCTTCTCCATCCCCTTTCCATATCTGTTTCATTTCTTTCATTTTACAGCTCTAGCTAATGTTTTGAGAGCTATTTTATCAGAGGGGGTGATAGTGGACACTATTGTCTTGTGTCTGTTTGAGAGGGGAAGTTTCAGCATCTCTATTTAGTATGATGTGGGCAGCTGTTTTTCATCATAGACATTGTTCAAATTTTGCACGTCTTGCTTTGAGGCTCTGATGTGAACTGTTCCTAGGTGGAAAGTACTGTCTGCTTGGTGACTCTGCTCTCTGGCTGTCACGCACTATCCTCGCCATCGCCAGGCGTTCTACAGATTTACCATCTACCATGCTGAGTATCAGTAAAGCAAATAAGTTTCGTTGTGGTTCCGTTAGCATGCTATGTCATTCCTAACTTTTATTCAAATGTCCTGTACTTTATATTTGATAGATGTTTCAACAAAATTGGAGTAACTGCTTTTATGCTATTTGATGTTTTGGTATTTAAATTATTTAAAATAATAAATAATATAGATAATTGTATAATTATAATAAATAATTATATAATTACCGATATATTTAACTACAATGATTTTCATTTATTTCTAGTCCCTTGTTTTACACAACTGCTTCACTTCCTCTACACTTTGCATGATTTCAGTTTTTCCCTATTAGTTTTCATATACAGTATGAATTCCTATTATTGTCTATATTTCTACTTGATACTACTTGTGTTTGGTGTATTTTAATTTCTGAAATAATTATTTCAGGTTTAATTTCAGTTAATGGCTGTATCATGTACTCAGATACATTTTCTTTCAATTTGGGGACAGTGGAGCAAGAAATGTGGCTCTGTACATTATTCTTTTTTATTGTTATATTCACTGCATGTGGGGCCTGATTTTCCTTATCACACTTAAATAATATCATTCCATCTTCTCTGTGGCTCATTCTCCTATGAGGCCAATTTTACTATTTTATTTTATTTTATTTTTTGATACATTTTACTTCCATTTTATTCATGTCCCTCTAGTCAAGATCTCTAAATTCATACCTGAGAGACTATTCCTGGAAACTTTTCAAGTAGTCTTTGGAGTCCAAGTCTTAGCCTTACAAGGATTTTGGGACTATTACTTTTTGGATTATCTTTTAATGGCTTTTTCCCACTTGAACCATGCATATTAATCATTAAATAATAGAAAAATTCACCACCAAGTGTTGGTTTCAGTTCATTTTCCTAAAATATTTTTATTTTTAAAAGGCCACAAAAGGCAATTTTTTCTATGTGCAATATTTATAAGTGTCTTCTGCTAACTTTTCTTCTTTTACTTTGCATCTTTTGTCTCTGTTCTCAACCTCTTCTGTCAATGATAGCTTACCCGATCTCATGTGCATAATAGTATGCTCAATGCTGGGCTTACATAAGAAGCTGACTCTACTCTCATCCTGACATCAGAAGGAGATTAAGTATACGCTCAACACATGAATTTCTTTTTAGCCAGTTTTCTCATTTATGTGGCTATCCATCCACTATAAGCAACTCTATCATATGCATTTTCCGAAGAATTAAGGTCAGTAAAACACTTTTTTAAAAATATATTTGGTACAGTGTGATCCTTCTGTTTTCACCTTCCCCAGCTCTGGGAATACAGGTGTGCAGCACCATGCACAGTCTTGGTGGCAAGCTCAGCATGCTCAAGGGTGGGGACAGCACAGCATGTGGCACCAAGATATAGCTCAGGACCTTGCATTTGCTAGGTAGGCACTTGTTCTACTGAGCTATCTTCCCAGGCCCTATTTTTTCTTTTTAATTTAAGTCCTTTATATTGAACTCTTCTACAACATCTAAAATGCAGATTTTTTCCATAATTTTATTGAGAAACAAATAGCGATGAGACAGTTTCAAATCAAATTAGTAAGACAGTTTCAATAATTAACACTTGCAAACATTCTTCCTAGTGGTTAATTGCTGTACAAGATGCAACATGATATCCTATTAACAAACCCCATTAGAATAAAATCCCTCTATTCATTAAGAGACTGTAACTATATATCTATGCCAACCACTTTGAATACACAGATACAAAATAGACATTCATCTGTATCCCCTTTTTTGTGAAGTTCCGTTATTTGAATATTATAGGT
>NW_004524738.1:5667442-5674988 GCF_000260255.1 Octodon degus
TGGTGGTAGTCTGATCGAGATTGCATTAAATCTGTACAGCAATAAAATGTAGATATTTTAATTATTTTATTTGCTATGGTGTTTTTCATACTTATCTAAATGTTTTATTCCATTGTGCCTATAATTCTTCTTCCTCTAATATCTAAGTTTCTATTTCTAATTTTATTGTATAAAACATGTTATAGATGTTACTGTTTGAAATCTTCTCCAGCAAAGATATCTCACTTATTTTGACATGTTAATTCTGTCTCATCTTGAGAACGTGATTAAAGCAACCCTTTTTTTTTCCCTGATTATGCATTTTAAGTGTTCCCAAAGTCAGATCCTCCTTACTTGGTTTGAGTAACAATGTATCTCTATCTTTTAATCAACTGTGGCAGATGCATTTTTGTCTTGTTTTGTTTTCCTGAATCCTTCACTGTCATTTGTATGCTTTCGCTTATTATCAGCAAAATTATGGAAATCACTTCTTACATGTATTTCCCTGGTTTAGAACCAATTACGTGCTATAGAAGAAGCAATCAGATATTCACTGACTAAGTAATAACAATTTGTACCATTTCTTGCATTGAATTAGAAAAATGCACATATGTGTAAAGTGTTTACCGATAGACTTTGAAAATATATTGATAGCATTGTGTCATAGTCTAAGGCTCTGATCTGCAGTAATATCTGAGATGAGGATGAAGTAAGACTGAGCTAGAAAAGTGGGCGGAGACTGTGGCAGAGTCAAGGTCATTGAACTTTATAAATTATATATACTATTAGCCAATTAATTTTGACTTGATGTAGTCCCAAGTTTGAGAAAATGTATTATTTTACTTTGAATAATAAAAGCAAGTCTCAGTGTATAGAATCCTGAGTACGTTTAGTGAGTGAATTATACACATGAGATTGTGATCCTTGTTCCACTAAGAGTTGACAATTCTGGAAAAGTTCTGTAAGTGTGAATATTTGTTAATAAGTGCTAGCATAAATTGTAACCGGAACTCTCATGTATTATCTATCATTCTAAGAATGAATGTCATGGCTACATTTGTGTAAACAGTGGCATATGTATGCCACTTTGAAATCAAGATTTGTCCCATACTCCAATAACTCACATTTGACTTTTGTTAAAAGTTGTTTTTCCATAATCATGATGATCTGATAGTACAGTTTGTATTCATATTCAATGATCTACAACTTTATTCTTTTTGACACCATAGTATCTTAATTACTGGAACATTATACAAATTTTTAAAATAAGATGAATTATTTCATCCAATTTGTTCTTTTACATAAAAATTGTTTTGGCAAGTCTACTTTTCTCCTTTCTATACACATTTTATATTCAGCGTCTGCATTTTAACAAATGAAAAGCAAGGAGTCTATTTAGTGCTGTGATGAATCTGTGGAAAAATATGGAGAGTTTTGATGCCTGTTAAAGGGTCGAATCGTTCAACCAAGAACAAGGTACAGGCACAGGTGCACACATGCTGTGGCAGGCAGAGCAACCCAGCCCCAAGACCCAGGCCAGCTGCTCTGCATGCAGGGTGCACACTTACACCTTTGAAAGGTGGAGTAACCAGCAGGGCCGGTCACATGAAATTCTATTAGTAGCAGCCAGGAGCCAGCAGCTGGGCTTTTTAGAATTCCACCCCAAAAGACCAGTCCAAACCCCCAAATCCAGAAGACAAGATCAGTTCTATATTCAGAACAATCACATGGCAAACTTCACTGAATTGTACAGCACATGTCTGGTATATGACTTGGACACTATTACAGAATTGTAAACACCAGAGGAATTTTACTCTTTTGTTTTCCCTTTTTTGTCTTATTAACTGTCCTTTTCATATCTGGCTAGATGTCATCTTGTTTGGTTTTGTATTTTGTGTCTACTTTTTTCTTCTGATCTTTTCTTTTTCAATCTTCTCTGTCTTCCTTGTTTTCACTGTTTAAATTTGTCTCTTTTTTTCTGGTTTTCTTCTCCTGATCCTCTTTCTGTCTTTCCTCAACTACTTCAAGAATTGAAACTTTCAAGTGAGGGCTGCGGAGACAGCTCAGTGGTCTAAGTGACTGCCTGGCAAGCACAAGACTTGTGTTTGATCCCCAGTACCACGGGCTGTCCTGGCTCCAAAGCCAGTGTGGTGGCACATGCCTGTAATCCCAGTGCTGGGGAAGCTGAGACAGGAGGATCACTATGAGTTTGGGTTACATGACAAGAATCTGTACCAAATAAATAAAGTTTAAAGAAAATTAAACTTTCATGTGAGAAAACATTTACTCTTCCTTTTCTGATTATCCCTTCAAGTTCTATTTTATTCTTTCCCTCATCTGTCCCTTCGTTGCCCAAAACTGTGAGTAATTTCCCTTGACCTCCAGCCTTAATCTACTACAAGTGACCTCATTCATCACTTTATCTTGTCTTCTACTACCAATCTGAGCTCCCATGCCCCCTGCCTAAGGGTGAAAACACTCCACAGAGGGGGAAATCACTGTGTACGAATGTATGGTTTGTTTTTGATTTTGTTATATGACTTTAGAGTTTGCTTCTAAGGCTGGAGGTAGCAAGTCAATGGTTATCATAGTCTGTTAGTGGTTACCCTGTTCTTGAAGCTACTGTTACTAATTGTACAAATTGTAATACATTAGCCAGGATGTCACACATGTTATCATTGATTTTCTCCTTTGTCTGATGCTGTGGGGTCATAATTGTCATCAGAGCCCAGTACCAAAGGACTGGGTACTGAGACAAATAGGAACTTTGCATCCTTTACAAATTAGCATCATAGATTCTTAGGAGAGCTTTAAATAACCACCTACATCTAGTGGACATCCACGAAGAACAGAAATCTCCTAGAGAAGCCTCAATACTAGTAACTAACCTCTGTCATAAGAAACTATCAAGCATCAATGTAGAAAAAAATAAAATTAAAATAAATGAGGAGAAGATGAGAAAACGGAGAAGAAATATGCAACCCCAGATTTCCAATATAGCCAGGACAAGCCCGAGACACATGTCTTCAATATGACATTCAAAGATATTTCATCATAAATAAGTATCAAATTTTAAGTGCTTTTTCTAAGATTAGAGAATCATATATATTTCTCTTCGTTTTGTTCTTCTAAGTATTTATACCAATGAGCATTTTCATGATCAACTATTCCCCCAGCACAGACTTTCTAGCTTTCACCCTTGCCTTTGGGTCTTCTTGGTGCACCTGGTATACTCTGTATATGAATTTGCATGAAACACTGTCATGTGCTCGTGGCCTTGGGCTGGGTTCATCGCATCTCTGTGGTGGACAGAGCTCTTATATTCTTCTGCATTTGTTTTTGTTGTAAATGTTAAAAACTAATCCTATAAATGTGTGCTGTATTAAATTTATTCCCTTACAAATATTGACTACAACAGTAATCATGCCCTGCGTTTCTATTTTCTAAACATTTGTATAGAATTGGTATTGATTATAAAAGGTCCCAGTGTAGTCCTATAATTAATTGCTTTTTAAGTGTTCCTTTGTTACAGTTGCTTACAACAGGCCAGATAAAAATTATAGCATATAGAATAGACTTTAAAAAGTACAAGCTTATTTGGCCTTTTTACCCACTTTTGAACATTTTATTGTCTAATGTCATCACCCATTTTTCAGAAAAATTCTTACGTAGGGTCTACATATTCAGCCTGTCAAAGAATATGATTATTTTAGTCTAGAATAACTTAACATCTATTAAATATTAAAGGTTATGAAGACCAACCTTTTGGATTTCTTAACTACAGTTCTGTCTTTGACAATTTCGCACATTCATTGTCCTAATACAACTTCACTTTATGTTTAATTTGCAGTACATAACTACGAAAAATTGAATTCTAGGGACAAGGAAAAAAATTAAAGTTTATTGAAAGGAAGAATGAATGTCTAACTGCTGATCAATCACACACACACACACACACACACACACACGCACATTCACATATATTTGGTAGTGTAAGCAACAAATCTGAAGACAACATATAACACCCACTGTTAACATTCCATTTTTGTTCTCAAATTCTGTACCATTTGCATTTGTATGTCTTGCCTTGCTTTGTTTCTGTCTTTGTTCTTGTTATTTGCTCTAATTTGCATTTGTGTTTTTCTTATTTAAAAGCAAAAAGAAATTCTAAATGCTTTCACTCGGTAATCAATATATGTATTCTTTTGCATGATTTCCATTTTCTTCTTATGTGAGAGCCGCTAATCTGACACTTTCACCCTCTGGCTGCTATGAAGCTTGATTCTTTTCTCTTTGGTTTGGCTTTATAATCTTAACATCATGCGTTTAGGATTATTTTTTAAAAATTCATCTTTCTTGAAATTGGTACATTGCATTGACTTTTGAATCTATGGTTGAATTTATTTTTCTTTTAAATAAAAAGTTGATTTGCGTTAGTCATTTGTTAAATTTTTAATTTGGATTTTTCTGATTATGGTTTATTTTTTCCATTCCACTGTTGTAAAATATCATAATAAATGCTAGAACTGGTGAGTGTCTCAAATACTAACTTTGATAACCTTTAACATTTATATTTCTTTATTTTGAAGGAACAGTCTGACGTTTATTTTCTGAGAACTCCATGTAGCTGAGTTATGTTTTTTGCATTGCATTTATACCCTCTACTAATTCTTAAACCTCTTCAGGTAGGCATTGAACAAGAAAAACGTACACATTATTAGAAATCGTTAATGAATTTATCTTTGCCATGATATTTTATTTTGTTATAAACACACAGAGCACTTAAAATGTGAATCCATTTTTCCCTCTAATTCAGTGATTGTAGTAATTCTGATATCAATTTAAATTTCTATCAAAAATCACTAGTTTGAGAATTACTGTTTGAGAATTAATCACCATTAGCCTTGTTTCTACAAACACTTATCATCAGAGTTTCATAGGTTAGAAGGCTGAAATCAAGCTATAGATAAGACTTCATTCTTTTTGTAGGCTCTTGGTAGGAATCCGTTTCACCTTACAGGACACCGTGGGCTCCGTCCTGTCCCATCTCCTCCACATGTGAAGGCAATGCAAGGACACCACCCGTGATGGACTCAACACTGGCTTTATCTTCACATACTGAACGTCATGGCATTCATCCCAATTTCCAACTACAGGAGGAAGGTATTACAAATTCATTTGCGTATGGTGTTTAATATTTGTTTCTGAGATATTGTTCAATGTAACATCTAAATTTTCTTTTTTCAAGTTGACTTTCTTTTACAAAATTTTCATCCCACTTGGTTCTATTGCAAGCTGACCTGTTGTTGACATGTTATAGAGCACTGGTATTTTTCCTTAGTTTGTCCTTATTGTTTTCCTGTCTTTCTTTCTAGAAGCTATGTGTTTCTTCCATGTTATGGACATAGAATCATGTGACCTCATATTCTGCCTGCTATAGTTAATCCTACTTAAAAATATTCAGAATATACTCTTATGAGTTCTTCAGGTTATGGTCTTTTTCTCTCTTGTTTAAATATTTCTTTCTTTCTGTATTGAAGACATATTTTCACGTATTAATCCTCAAATGAAAAACAATAGTGTGTGGCTATGCTATAGCTGTGCTAATTATTACCCTGAGTATTGAATAAAGTTATAAAGTCTAAAGATTAATTGCTATTAAAGTTTATGTTATTTGACAGGCATTTATTTGACCTGTGGCTTAATCTGCTAGATTTCTAGGTCTTTTCCTGCTCAACATTTTGATTGCTTTTTTGTGGAAATTTTTCTGAGCAACAATATGAAATTTACCATTGGCAGAATCTACTATAATAAAATTGCTGCTTATGTAGAAACAGAAGTGTTATTGTGAATAATGAGAATATGACTTGCTATACCCTTCAAGTGAAACAGTATCGAAGTTTGTAAGAACCTAGACCTTGAACCATTGTGTAACACAGTAAACTGTCTTCTGGCCATATAGATAAAGGAAATGAAAATACAATCTTATAAATACATTCTATACTCTTATGTACAATACAGAATTAAAATAGTGAAGATATTAAAACAGCCTAAGTGTTAAGTATGAATGAAAAACAATGAAAACCACATATTTTGAAATTTTATATAGCTCTTAAAACCATTATCTTACCATTCAATACTACTGGGAAAAGATCAAAAGACATTATACTAAGTGACATAAGCCAGATACAGAAAAGACAATATTCCACAATCGCATTTATATAGAGGATTTAAGAAAAATTCAAATACAGAGATACTGAACAAAAGCGATTTCACCAGGGTTTAGGTTGGGAGGGGAAAAGATAGGCCAAGAGACACAAGTTGTAGCTATAGACGATGAGCAAAACTACAGATCTCAACTACAACACAAGGAATACAGGTAATGATACTACGCTGTATAGTGATCTTTGTAGAGAGCACAGATTTTAGCTGTTCTTGCAACAGTAGTGTAATGCTGTCTGTAAGACGCGAGAGCAATGCTAATCTGGTTTATTATAGTAACATTTTTATTGTCTAGATTCATCCAGTGATATCCTGTCGTATACTATAATGCATGAAAATTTCTTTATTTTATTATTGTTATTTCATTAATATGTATTGTCAGTACATGACACTTCCCATTGTTCTCAGGAAGTAAATGCATGAACATAGCACAGGATAATAGTTTTTTAATATTCCTTACATTCCCACCCACTTCACTAACAACATCTTCAAATCTTCTTTCCAAATTTTCACTATTGCTGTTATCAATTCATGTTTATAACATACAGAGTTTACATTCACTTTGGGTATTTTGTACCTTTATATGCCACATTTTAATTCTTCTTACTTTCCTTATGCAAAAAATATTACTAGGAATGTTATATAAATATTGGCAGAAGATTGAAGCTTTACTAATATCTCTTACAATAAAATAATAAAAGACCTAAACATTAAAGCACCATGTAAGAATAAAGACGGTGTGGTTGTGCACACCTGTAGTCTCAGCACTTGAAAGGCTGAAAACAGGAGGATCACTATGAGTCTGATCTACATAGTAAGACCCTGTACACCCCACAGAACCTGTCCTAAACACAGAAAAAAGAAGAGTAAGTACAATTGGCCAAATAATATGTGAAACCTTATGCAACAGCTTCAACTTGAGATGAAGGCAAATTAAAACAATAGTGGAATTTAATCTTATCCCAGAAAGAATGAAAACTATCAAGAAGTCAAAGAATATGATTTTTTAAACAAGAGGTCAAAGCATGACAATGTGCTGGCATGGCTGTGGTGAAAGGACCCTTCTTACCATTTTAGTAGAAAGGTATACTTGTGCAAACATTATGAAAAATTGTACAGAGATTTTCTAATGAAATAATTAGAAATCCCATTTAATCTAGCCACTTGACTTAAATGAGCTGAAGGCATCCTATTAGAGAAGTACATGCATAGCAATGTTGATAGCAGCTCAAGTCATAATTATTAATCCTGGTGGCAGCCTGTATGCCCATTAACAGTTAATAGGATGAAGAAAATGTGTCACTGATATATAATGGAATATGCTTGAGCTATAAAATGGTATATA
>NW_004524738.1:5675088-5685875 GCF_000260255.1 Octodon degus
TATGAAAACAGATGCAATTGAAAAATACAATGTTGAGTGATATAAACCAGACACACACAATTAAATTGCAAATGGTATCTCTCATTTGAGTGACTATGCTACAAAGAACAAGGTAAATGATAGATAGAAGGAAACAAGGATATGGATCTTTTGCAAATGGGAGGATGTCTACCAGTGGAAAAAATTGATTTTCAATTAGATTAAAAAGAACATTTAGGATACATGTTTTTATTGCAATAAGAAAGATCATGATGTATCATTTCTGTATGCTTCCTAGTTCTTGACTGGTTTTCAGCGTTTGTATTTTTTGTTTATCTTTGTTTTGTTTTAGGGTTTTTTGAGAAAGGATTTTTCTGTATAGCTAAACTTGGCCTTGAACTCCCTGTGTAGCTCAGGTTGGCCTTGAATTCTCAGCAATTCTCCTTGCCCCAAACTCCCTTACTGGGATTTCAGGATTATGCCATCACAGCCCAGCAGCTCTTTAAGTCACCTCCGAGGAATGACTAAGGACAGAATATATTGAAGAAGACAGGATAACAGGATAGACTCACAATTCTAAGAACACAAGTCAGTGCTGCACTTCGGATGCTTATAAAGCCAAAATTTAGTGACAGTGGTGGGAAGGCAGGAATGATAGAGAGAGGAAGTTGAGACAATTTTTATGATTGAACAAGAAAAAGTAAACTGAGAGCTGGGATTGGAGATACCATTCAAGCCAGCTATTTCCCTCCTGGATATTTTTCCAGAACAGCTGTAAACATCATACCATAGTAATTTATGTGTACCTATGCATATAGCAGCACAAAGTGTCATGGCTAAATCTTGGAAGTAACCCAAATGCCCATCAATTAAGGAATGGAAACAGAAGATGTGTTACTTTTTACACAATGAAGTATTATGCAGCTATAGAAAGGATAAAATTGACTCTTTTATTGTTGATCGGATGCAACAAGAGAACATACTCTTAAGTGAAATTAATTCAGACCCACTTGCACCAATATTGTATTGTCTCCTAAGTCTAAGAATCTGAAAAAGAAAATAAAATCCAAAGGGTACAGTCAATATTGGAGAAATCGAATGAACCTATTCACCAAGAGGCTTTGCTGAGATGAGAAGGACAGGAGAGGGAATGAGGAAAGAGATATATCTGTGTATGTAAGTGAGATGGCTTGGATAAGTGCACTGTGGGTTTCTGCTGGTCTGTGAAAAGGAACAGATAATACTTTTTTGTCTTTTTTCTTCCTTTAGTTTTTTTCCTTTTTCAATCTTCTTTATTTTTTACGATTTTTCCCCAATTTTGCATGCGTATATCTGGTAATTTGAATGACTAATTTGAAGAAAACACTACACAATACAACGAATACTGCCAAATTCATATTATTTTATTTAGTGAAATTTTGTGTCACTTGTAATTTTTGTTTTAATGCTACTTTTTATTCTCTTTAAAAAAGAGAAAACAAGGTCATGCAGGCAGGAGGATTTGCCATAACACTTAAGGTGTCATCACCTAATATGTACTGTGTGTGTCTCTGTGAGTTTCCTTGCTGTTTTCTTCAGTGGAACAACTTGCCCTGGCTTCCCAGGCCAGGACATAGAGAACATATAAAATGAAAGAACATTGTATGCTTTTTTTCATGTGATGAAATAAATCAAATACTTCACAAAATTTTTAAAATTTAAAATTTTATTCCATTAGAATTATATCAGAGAAAATTCCTTTTCCTTTCTGTTAAGTATAACATGTAATATCTTGTGGCATATATATCTATATCTATATCTATATCTATATCTATATCTATATCTATATCTATCTATCTATCTATCTATCTATCTATCTATCTATCTATCCTCATAAACACTTTAGGTGGAAATAGTGACTATATGTAGCTATACTATATTCTTTGTGTTGATATTTAAAATTACTCTCCAGCAAAAAGCCACCCATTGCTATTTCATCTAAGTTCTATATGCTAATTAGTATGTAAATTTTAATCTATATTCTTTTCTCTAAACTAATGTCATTTTGAGTATTGCATTGCAGTATTATGCTTGCTCCTTGATTTATAATTGAAGCAGGTTGTGCTTATTAATACACTTCCTCAAGGCAAAGACAATAAAAGTATGGCTATATTTTTTAAAACTATAGTAAAAGAAGACTCTAAAAGTTTGATTAATATTTCATTTTTTCATCTTTGAAAATACAAGATTGCATAAGGATGCCTTGGGCTAACATATTTAGATTCTTGAATTAAATAATAAACATATTTATCCCTTTTTCTTAGAAAAAGTATTCTCAGTTTGTATATCATCTACAATATCTAATTTTCAGATAACTAAATTATTGAAAAACAATAGAGATAAGTAATATATTTGAGAAATACATTTTTTAAAAAATCTTGAAGTATTACAAGTAAAAATATCACCCTGATGTTTTATCTGAAATCCCACAGTTTAGTTCAAATAACCCAGATGAGGATGAGTTTCCTTGTGAATACATGAAAGCATAACTGCCTCGGGGTCCTTTTTGTTCACTAACCTTTACTTTTATCACGAAAGTTAAATGCAAATTGAGATTAGGATGGAGTCATCTCTTAATTTTTCTGTGCTGTCACAAAACATTATAAACATTTATGTTCCCATCTCGGAAAAATGATTGAATTTCAGAATTTAAGAACATTAACGCCACTTTATTCCAGTACTGGTCTAGCACATAACTTCCTTTCATAACATATTGCTAACATTATCACACATTTCTGGTGACCAAGAGCTCTCCTATCTCCTGAGACTTTGCTTGCCCTGCGTTTCCATTCCACATTTGAAGGGTTCTAGATGTCATACTGATTGTCATAGAAACTGAATTGTTCCTACATTGATGCCATGTACTCTGTCATTTTTCTTTTAAGGCTGCAGGAAAATAAATTTCCAGTGTTTCTTAGTCCTTTTCTTCATGTTTATGCTCCTCATTTCCATTTTTTGCAATCTTAGACACCATTATTTTCTCACTCTTCATTTTATTAATCAAATTTCATTAGACCACTATTTACTGTGTGTTTCCATCAATCCATGCATTAAGGAACAAGGAGTGAAGTGTCAGCCAAGGAGACAAGACCATATGGCTTCTGAGTAAACCCTTCTTCTTTTTTTTATTTGGAAAGGAATCATACTCAGGACCTCATTCTTGCTACTAAGCCAAATCCCCATCCCTGGTTGAGTAAATTCACAACCAAGCTTCATTTTGCAGACACATCAATTGAACAACTACTCATTCATCAGGAGAGGTAACAGATCACTTGAGAGGCTACTTAGATAATTTTATTGTAAAAAAAACTGAAATACCTGTGTCACCCCTTGGCTGTCTCCAAGAAGCCCATCCTGAAAAGTTGCTACTTCTTGGGAAATTGAACTGAGCCAGTGGCCTTGAAGAGGTGACTGCCTCCGTCAATCAATCCTCTTCCAAGCTCAGGCAGCACACTGGAGAGCAGTCTCCCCTCATCAGTGCTAATGGGTGTGGACTCTCATTGGCCCCATGTCAGCGGCAAAGCCTTGACACCTAGCACCTAGGAGTAAATGAAGTCCCTGTTGACAAACCAGAGCTATCCCAGACATCATGATGAGACCTGTGAATCTACTGGGATAGAGTAAGTACAGCCTGCAACATTTCTGCATTTGTAGATGGGACTAGGGGCTAACTTATCCTCCTGCAAGGTTGTGTAGGTCTCCATGGCAGTGAGATGCAGGTGCATGATGCCACCTTACATCAACTTTGGTGTTTATGAACTGTTTCTCCCATTCATCTCCTATAGTGTGGGTAGCACAAGTATCTCTAACCACTTACATCAGAGAAAGGACAATGCTTCAAAAAACATGGTACTTGGGAAATTTTATAAATGACACTCATAAGAATAAAGCTGGATCCTTATACCTCACCAGGTATAAAATCACAACCAAAATGAATTAAAGACCTAAATATAAGATATGTAATTATAAATCTATTAGAGAAAATACAGGAACAATTTAAGGACATTGAGAAGGGCAAGTATTTTTTTGGACAAAGCTTCTAAAACATAAGCAACAAAAACCAAAGTAGTTCATCAACTCAAAAGCTACTGCATTACCAGAAAAGGTCAAGAGAATTTGAATACTATATGTGTTGCAAGGAGTTGATACCCATAATTTAAAAGAAAGTTACGAAGCTATGTAACCAAAAAACTAAACACACTTTAGAATAAGTTAATAAAATAATTAAGGTATCTAAATAGATACTTTTCAAGAGGATATTAAAAGGCGGTCATATGAATGACATATGAACAATGTGAAATGGTCAATATCAATAATGATCAAGGAAACACAAATCAAAATTACATGAGGTACCAGCTTACCAATGTTACCTGAGGATTATCAAAAAGAATCAAGGTAACTAATGCTGCAGGGATGGAAGAGAAAAAAAGAAGCAAATTATTGGTGGAAAAGTAAATTACCATATCCATTATGTAACAGTGTAGCTGTTAATAAAAAGCTAAAATATAATTTCAAGTGACTAAGCAATTAACATACTTGATATTTATAGCCAGATAAAACTGAAGGACCACATCAAAGAGATATCTACACACTCAAGTGTATTGCAGCACTATTTATAACACTGGAAATAGAAACAAGTGCTTGTGAACTCATGAATAAGAAAAGGGAAAGCATACATTTAGATAACAGAGTTATATTAAGTCTTAAAAAAATGAACTTTGGTACAACTGGAGATCATTCTGGTAAGTGAACAAGCCAGGCAGAGAAAGAAAGGTATTGCATGATTTTACACCTAGAATCTAAAGGAAAGCTCAACACTTAGAAATTGAGAGAGATGGTGGTGGCCAGAGCCTCAGGAGAAAGAGGGAAGGGGAGACGTTGATCAGGAGGTCCAAAGTAGAGTTAGGGACAAGAGGTTTTGTGCTGCCGCTGCACAGATTGGGGACTATACATGAGGAGAATGTATTGTGAATTTCCAAAACATGACAAGAACACTTTGAAAGTATTCTTCATGAAGAAATTATAAATCATTAAGGAAATAAACATGCTAAATTTAATTTTCTCTCTCTCTCTCTCTCTCTCTATATATATATATATATATATATATATGAAATATATAACTACATGTCATGCATTACCCCATTATTATGTATAACCTTAAAATTTTTGTGCCTCAGGGCTGGCCAAACAGCTCATTGGCTTAAACCGACTACAAGCAGGCACAGGGGCTAGGGGTTCAATCCCCGCACCTGTCCCAGGGGTGAGCTGAGACTGCAATTGAGACTGGGCTAGGTGGTGCACCCCTGTATTCCCAGATCTTGGGAGGCTCTAAACAGGTGGATCACTATGAGTCAAATCTAGTAGTGAGACCTTGAACACCCTGTAGACCCTTCCCTCTCCCCCACCACCCAAAAAACCTTTGTGTCTCAATTAAAAATAAACAAGAAAGATGATGTTTGAATCATTAGATAAGTGGCTTTAAACAAAGGGAAAGGTAAAATGATTAAAGGAAAATATTTTAATGTTCTTGAATAGACTAATCCATATCATCATGAAGATATACATTTACATATAGAAATTTTATAGTTTTAGTGGAAAAGCCTCCTACTGAGGCTTATAAACATTGCTGTATTGACTTTTTTGAAAGAAAATTATGAATCATTGATAAAATATATGTTAAAAAGTGAAAGAAAAAAATGAAGAAACAAACAAAGAAAGAACAGAGAAAGAAGTAAAAATATGGAAAGAAAAATAAAAAATAAAAAGAAAGAAAATAAGGATAAGGAATAGGAAGGGAGAGAAGGGAAAGGATGGGAACTCAGGGAAATTGTTCCTCAAACAAACATATTTTTTCACATTCTTTAAAATATTTTTTAGTTTGCCATCCCGCTTTCCCTCCCCTCCAAACTAAACTAGCAAATAACTTCTTAACATAAGTTGAAACTCTGAATAAGGGGACTGTTGTCTGCAATTACATATGACTAAAAGGCCCTTCAAGTATTATTTGCTTAATCTCGCCTCAAGCACAGGATGTGGAGGAGTTGCGGATCTACTTTGGAACTGACTTTATAAATACAAAAGTGAAATGAATCATTTAAATAAGTATACAGAAAATTTGATCATAAAAACTTAACAGATTGCTCCTTTCTGTACTTAAGCAAGATTTCAGGATAGGGGACCTTGATTCAGAGAGGCCTTGACTCCCCAGTGTCAAATGTAGGACCCACTACAAGAGATATCACACATCCTCTCCATTCCAGTGAGTAGCATGTGTTGACTATGTATCTTGTTTTGCATACTAAATGAGAGAGGAGAGCAATGACTGGTATAGCCATTTATGATTTATACAGAATTTTTGCATTTTATGATGATCAGTGATATTAGAAGCTTTTTATGTTACTATTGGATGAAGAAATTGAGATAAAATATGGCATAAAAATCAATGGAAATCATACCTATAATATAGTATAAATAATATTAATTGTGCATTTTCTCTTTCAAATATAATTTCTTACTCTCTAACACTGCATTAGGCATCCTTCAGAGATTTCTCTGCCACAAAAGACAAAATATTAAATAAATTCTTTAAACCTGTATGTGAGGAGGAAATATAATCTAATGAAAGAACACATTAGCTTTAGCTTATCTACTAAAAGACAGTGGAAAGAAGGTTGATTACCAGCAAAATGTTTAAGTTGAATGAAGTTAAATTTATCAGATTTTCTTTGAGTGTTAGTCCCTTTGTTTTTATCTTTCCATGAAAGTTATGTTTTGGTTTGTTACAGAAATCATGAAGTTTTCTTCTCTGTAGTTTTAAAAGAGGATATATATATATATATATATGTCAAAATAATTTAAGGATGATATGAGTTATGATTATTTCATGAGACATCTAGTTAATTATTCCATTAGTTTTCCATGAAGTCCTTGGAAGAAATAAGTTGATTGCATAACTAAATGCATCATTTTGTATTCATATCTGTTCCAATGACTAGTTGTGGTTTGTTAAATAACTCTGAACTGCTTTGATGACATATTTTTGAAAATTCTTTGAAATTAAAAAAAAAATTACTTCTTTATGAAGACTGTGATAGCTGTTCTAGGTCTTTTGTATTTCCTTTGTCATTCTCCAAATTGTCTAGAAATTTGTAGAACAAATTGGGAAGAATAAACATCACTGGGCTAGCAAGATAGCTCAGCACACTAAGCACATGCTCAGGCAAGTGTATAGACTGGGGTTTGATTCTCAGCACCACATGCTGTGCTTGTCCTGCCGTCAGGCAGACTGAACTGGGCACTGAATCCAGGAGTGGTGGTGCAAGGCTGTAATCCTAGTGCTGGAGAGGCTGAAGACAGGAGGCTCATCATAAGTCCGAGCTGCATAGTGAGAGGATAAATATCTTATTGGGGAGGATGGATATGAGTATCTCCATTTATGAGCAACTTTGATAATTATTTAGCATTGCTTTTTTGCTTTGCAATATAATAATATTTAAGTATTCTTGAATTTGTTTTGTGTTTTATTGTTACTGTAATTTAAATAGCTCCTTTATCTCTGTTTATTGCTATCAAATTAGAATTTAATTTGTTTATGGCCACTAATTTTTAAAATTTACTTAATATATTTAATATACTTCTAAAAAATACATAGAGCTTCCTACTTGTTCAACTAAGTCATCCATTAATAAAGGGATATTTCTTTTCTCTTGATGGTTGAGTCTATGTCATTTTCTCCTGCATTATAGTTGCGAGGACCTCTACTACTGTCTTAAGTGACAGAACATATAAAACCTGCTATTTTACTTAGTGTTAGGGCAGAGGGATTTAATCTTTCCCTTAAAGAAAGTAAGTTTTGGTTTTAGTTCTTTTCAAGGTTTAAGAAAGCACTTCCATTCCTCCTTTTGTTCAGAATTTCAAGAATACTTGTTAAATTTTGTCAGAAGTATTTTCTTGCATATTTTGAAATGTTCTTATATTTTCATTTTTTTGTTTATTACATTGAGACGCATGAACATTTCAGAGTTAAACGTGTGTTGCATTTTTCAGATGAATTCATCTTAACTACTTCACTTAGTCATTGTAATTACTATGAAATAATTATAAATCATCATTTTAGAACTCAATTGAAAAATGAAGATACTAATCAAATACCTAATGCCACACATTTGAAAATTTAGAGTTTGACATTTTTTAAAATATTTATTTATTTGATACAGGGTCTAACTACACAGAATTGGACTCCTAGCGATCTTCCTGTCTCAGCTTCCCCAGCGCTGGGATTTCAGATTTGTATCACCAGGTCGAGTTTCAGTAGCAGGCATAGGGTGCCTGGCCTTAGGGCCCCGCCCAGAATACAGTACTGAGGATTGAGCCTGGGTCCTTGCATTTGCCAAGCAGATGCTTAGACTGCTGCAGCTCCAGATTTGAAAATGTTTATTTAAAGTTTCTAGTGAAGACACTGAAAGTTTCTCACTGTGTTAGACACACATTACAGGTAAATTAAAAAAAAACAAAACAAACTAAAATGTGAACAAGTAAACAAATGCATTTGGAACCTACTATGTGGAGTGTACTTGGAATAAGCATGTTTGAAAAATTATACTTCGCAAAACTGAGTGATGTTTCTGGTTTCAACTCAATGTGGATCCATCAAAAGATACGGTGGCTTGTTAACTAATTAATGACTCTTGTGTTCTTTCCTTTAATTTGAAAAGTTATTGTTAAGTCTGTGATAGCTGTGTAAACATTGAGTCTTCCACAAAGAACTCTTAATAAATTGATTAATACTGTGAATCATTAGTGGTCTTACCCTCAGAAAATTCAACAGCTCAAGGCTCTAATTGTGTGTCTACTGAATTAAATGAGGTGTGCAAGCTTTTGTACATTTCCCCTCTACAGAAAATCCCCTATCCACTCAGAACAGATGGGCTGATAGAGTATTGTAATCAAACACCCAAACAGATGGTAAGAAAATTCTTCATTGGTGAACCACAACATTGGAATAAATTGATAGCGTTTGTCGATTTTGCCTATTGGGATGTTAGTCAATCATCAACAGACTTGTTTTCTTTGAAATGGGCCATGAGAGAATTTCCAATTAGGCCAAGATGCAAGTGCACACTACCCTAAGGGGGGACATGCATTTAAATGATGTTTGTCAAATGTAAAAATAGGATGAAAAGGCAGGATATCAGTGGAACTGAATCTCAGGAGGGGAAAAAAAAAAAAAAGATAAGTTTCTCCAATCATGTAGAAAACAAAATCCTCACTTGGGTTAAAAATTTACTTTAAGCCAATACCTTTAGCTATTGCATCAGTTTTCTCATCCTTAAAGAATTATAATTACAAACCTGCAGATTTCCTGTGAAGACAACAATGTAGTCAGCCTTTCTTCATGTGAAGCAGGGCGTATATTAATATGGTTATTATTATTGATGTCTTAATTGATTATAATTGAGGATTTTGAGGGTTTTTGTTTTCTATTTGACAGCAAAAAGAAAAGAGAAAAATCCCATATGCTTATGTATTCAGTAAAAAAAAAATTAAAAAGTCAAATGTGAATATAGTAACTAACATTCATGGACCATGACATTTTAATATGTCCTTTCTTAGAGCAAGTTTTGCAACTTGATGTGTCCCCCTTAATGTTAGCTAGACTTTAGTCAAATTATATCAAATTCAATGATGTCTTCGCATAGGAATTATCCTATAATTACAAGTCAAATATAAACAAACCTACTTTCTTTCCTTCTTCTTTAAAATTTCAAAATATGTATTTGTAAGCTAAAAATGTGCTTTAAATAGTTAATACTAACTTCCTATTTTTAATTTACTACCTTGGTTTAGATATTCCCTATATTTTAGTATTCTGTTTTGCTCTATTGCTAGTAATACTTTCCTGTTTAGGTAATCCAAGGGAGAGAACGCAGTAGAATTAAAGACTATTTTCCATTCGACTTCCCTAGTCGATAAATACAGTCAGACAGAAACACTATTAGGAGGAATGTTAATAACCTTTTGTGTGAGTTCTGAGTTCATATTAAGAACTCTAATTCCAAGCCAATATCAAAGGGTTTATTTCATTTTTACCTCTTTCCATTTTTTTTTTTTTTAGTTCTTCTTCAATCATGAGAAAGCCTTTTCCAAGATTTTATTCCTCCTGTATCTGGTAATTGGCTTTATTTACCGGAATATGATCAATCTCTCCAACTGATGAACTCCCTTACAGTCTGAGCACTATCAAATACAACAGCTAACTGGCTGCCTCTTGGGTCTCAGCCTTACTGAATAGAGCAGCTGTGCCAGTTAAATCCTTGACCCTGGACTCACCAAATACTGCAGCCACACCAGACAACAAGTCAGGCTCGTGCAGTCTGACCAGGGTAGTTCCCTAGCAAGATCCTTACCCCTGGGCACACAATGGACAGGTGCTCAAGTCAAGCCCCTCCACAGCCAGATGTTTACTAGCTGGATCTTTGGCCAAAGTAAAGGAGAAAAGGAAGCAAATGAGCAATTTGCTGTTTCTCAGAAATGCTCTTATTTGTACTTTTGCTGCTGGGTTTCTGCTCCACCCAACGAGCTAATTGTTACACTGTTGAAGCTTAGTGCTTACATTGCTTAATGTGATGGAATTAGAAGGCGGCCCTTTGGGGCTGGCGAGATAGTTCAGCACACCAAGTGCCTGCTTTGATAAGTGCAGGAAACAGGGCTGGATTCCCCAGTCCAGTGTGCCACACTGGCCCTGCCCCTGGGACTCACTGAGCCAGCGA
>NW_004524738.1:5687050-5688303 GCF_000260255.1 Octodon degus
TACTGAGAATGCACATGGATTTACACACGTGTATTTAATAAATACTTACAGAGTGTGTAGGCAAGGTAACTGCCTACCCAAGATAGGAGAGTTAAAAATAAACATGTCTTGTTCATAACTGCAAAAATTGCATTTGCTGCATAGTAATAAAAATAATTTGCCAAAGCGAGTATTGCAATAAATCTAGAAACTCAATGACCTTTGTCCTTGACACATTTAAATATAAATATCATGTAATTGATTCTCCTCTTTCTCACTGCTATTACTATCATAAACTTTCTATTTGCAATTCCATTTCTTTCTGCTTAGGACCACATACTCCTGATCAGTTCAGCTGTATAAAATAGATTTTGAAAAGAGGAAAAGGTCAAAATATTAAATACATTTTTTCAGAAGTCATTGAATTTATTTTTACTTAACTAACATCACATATAAGTTTTGATGGAACAAGTTTTGTATATTAATGTCTGCTTACTCCACTGAATTATTTTCTAATGTTAGTAATTTTCACGGAAAGGACCCTTAAATGTGCAAAACTTTGCTTGCAACCTAGAGCAATACAGGTTTGCAGGTATGTGGCCACTGATATGATCCAGGCACTTGAATATGAGACTCTCCAAGGCGCAGAGCACCGTGTACTGAGGCAGGAATTCAGAGCACTCAGAAGTGGATACAGTGAATGATATTAATGTGTATAGCCTGACATATTTACAAGGATGCTAAACAATCAAAAGGGACAAGTTGATTTGGCCCCAGGTGTAGACATTTCTGAGTATTTCATTAAGTATTCTCATCCAATTTTTAACAAATGTGTTCGCTAGATTCAAAGATGGAACTATTGCAAATCACTGATGAGATAACAAATATAATAGACAAGCTCAATTGCAGTGTTACAAAGGGTTTTTGAAACTTTATGCTTCAGTTTATATTTTGTAACTATTCCTAATAAGCATTTCATACAATCTTCCAACTCAAAGTAGGTAGTTTATTGTCTTTTAGTAGTGAGTTGTATCTTTTCTTTATTGTGTAACATAAAAAGAAGGTGTTGAAGGAGATGTCTGAATGAGAGGTAAAATATATTTTATATAAGGGCCAGCGAGATGGCTCAGTGGTCTAAATCGCCTGCTTAGACAAGCTTCGGCAAGCACATAGGCAAGTGCAATTTCATCCCCAGCATCACATGCTATGCCAGCCCTGCCGCCAGGGCAGGCTGAGCAGGCCACACACACACACACACACACACACACACTATA
>NW_004524738.1:5689463-5690526 GCF_000260255.1 Octodon degus
TAAATGATAATACCCACAAAATATTCTTCCTTGATATCATGTTTAAATCCCAGCTCTTACTAGAGTTCCTTGCTCCTCTTCACAGAAAACATTAAGGGCATTGATAAGGGACCCTGCCTACACTCCTTGGCCTTCGTATTTGCCTAACAAATATGTAACTAGGTTCTTGTCCTGCAGTTCCACAACGTAGTACTTACATAGTTTATTACTACTTCTTGGTGCCAATTACACCTCCTATTATTTTCTTCTTATCTTCTTGATACAGAGATTATGTGCTGCTTTAGAACTGAATTTCTTCTGGATTCAGTGACATCACACGCTTGGGGATTCCTTCCTGTTGTAGGTATTGACCTTTCGTGGCCACTTTCACGACGCTGTTTTTCACTGGGCATCTCAGTAACAGAACATTTGGACTGGGTTTGGCTGGGGTACGTTCATTGCTTTGTGCGGCTTTAAAGATTCTACGTTGAAATGTCTTCAGATGCACAACTGAAGGCTTCATTGAGCTTTTCAATAGCATTTTTAAAGGCTTTCATGGGGTAGTTGAATAAATGCCTGACAGTAATTCCAAAATTGATTTTTTTCTTTCTGAACTTTTCACTCGGATCATCCATTATTAAGATAAAAGTACTTGTATATGTCTCTACCTAAAATTCTAAAAACTCCACACATATTAAACACTACTAATAACCCAAACCCAAGTAATCTATGAATAAGTCAATGCTATTGTATTTTAAAACATATGCAATAAGAGTATACAGTTTTTAAAATAAAGCTCTTGGCATTATAATATAAACTACTTCACATCTTTCCGGTAGAATATTTTTATGTTTCCTAGTACATATTCGAAGCACATAAGGGTTTGTATTCACTGTAGGAAACTGGCGCATATACATAACACGTGTTAATTCCCTTTCCCCGCCATTCACCTCCCTTTTATTTTCTTAGCATCAGGTTATTCAGTATTCTTACAAGGCCTAGTAAAGTTAAAAATCATGTATACAGATTGAAAACTATGCTAACAAGACAAATGATGTGCAAATATAGAAGACAACTGCACTAA
>NW_004524738.1:5694572-5702506 GCF_000260255.1 Octodon degus
TAATATAGGAAGCTACATCATAAAGCAAAATAGAAAATATAGTACTTATATGGTATGGGTTTTGTTAAAAATTATTTTCTTCCATTCAAAATGTATATACAAAAGACACTGGAACAATTCTGGAAAATGAATGGCTGGTTGTAATTATAATAATAAGGCAAAAGGAACAGCCAAGTATCAGAAAATTGAGATGGAAAGAAAAACACACAGGGTTAAAGGTTAGAAAAGAGTTGTCATCAACTCCTACTGCTACCATTAGCTGTGATTTTTGAAAAGTCAACTAAACTTTCTAAATCTCAATTTTGTCAACTGTAAAATGAAGATACCTACTTCAGAACTATAATGAAGATTCAACCATATTAAATAATAAGATATAAGGGTAAAATGCTTAGTACAATTCCAGCATATATGGATGTTCACTTGATGTCAGCTTGTATCAAAAGTTTTATTAAAGCTGTTTCATACTCTAAAAAATGATTGAAGAATATATCAATATTTAAATATATCAGTATTGAAAAATATAACTGAGAATGGAGGGTGGAAATGAGCAGGGAGTAAGAACCGAAGGCTACATGCACAAGCTGAAATTTTACAGATAGATAGATAGATAGATAGATAGATAGATAGATAGATAGATAGATAGATATCTATATAGTATTAGCAGCTAAATAATTAGCACTTGAGCCAGGTATTAATGATGAAGCAAGAACAGATACATTTGAGATGTTCTTGATATTCTAATCACAAATTTCATGTCTGTTTTGCTCTGAGTAAGGGTAACAGAAAGATATTGAGTAAAAAAAAATCACTATAATAGACAGTGACAGCTGCCTAAAGGGGCAACAATTTCTAAGGAGGAGAGGAGTCTGTGTGCACACATACTGAATCTCAAGAACTGCTAATGAAATCAATGCAAATTTACCTCAGTGGAATTGGATTTATGCCTTGGGGTTTGTAGGGGTCAAGTTTATCCCCTTTCCCTGAGTTCAGAATCCAATCAGAAATGCTCATGGAGTCCGCACCGCTTCACACGGTTATCTATCCTGCTGACTCAGCTGAAGCAGAGACGGTGGTAGTGCTGATTCCCAAATGCGTAACTTCCACTTTGATTGATTCATCCCCGGGGGCGATGTGAGAAATTCCTGTCCTATAGACTGCACTGAAAGGGAAATCACTGTACAAGAAAAATTGTTTCTTTTAGAACTTTCTTCTTTTCAAACTGACTAGCTCTGTAGCTGCTTCCTGGTTTTGTAATTACTTTCTTGACCCCTGGAACCATGAGCGCATAACTCAACACGCAGGATGCCTGACTGTAAAATTGTACCAGGCTTCATGCAGGACAGACATTCATCTACCCTCCTGACCTCTGATCTTGCCCTGCTAGCTCATCAGCACAACTGCCTGGCTATTCTGTCTCACTTTGAACCACTCTTGTACCTCTTGATTGTGCATCATATAAAAGCCCTCGACCGCCAGAGATCAGGGCCTGATATTCTGCCAGTGATCCCCAATTAGTCACCATCCATGTATAAATCTGCCTGGAAAGTCTGGGTATCATTTAGGCGTTTCTGTTTACCACTACAACACATCATGGGATGCAGGTTTTGCTGCTATGCATTCCATTCTGCTTCCACTTGCCAAGCTATCCTGAGGTAAGCAAGGGCATCAACTTTGCTGAACTTGCCCCATAATGGTTCTTAAAGTTAAATCACTTATTCAACCTGAATCAAGTTTTGGGCCACAAATGCTGGCTTGTCCCATTCCCCAACATTCCTTAAGCTACTGGACCAGAAGTAAATCCGGGATGTGCTGCCTTCAAACATGTAGCCTCATTTTCGTGCGACATACTACACTGCTGTAAGCTGCAGCCACTTATTTGCGTGGTAAAATGCTAGAACTTATTTCTTCTATCTACTTACATTTTAGTACCTGCTATCCAACCTTTCTCTCCTTCCCCTTCTCAGTTTCTGATAATTACTAATTTAATCTCTTCTTTTATGAGAGCAACTTTTTAGATTCCAAGTATGAGTTAGGAAATCTAATGTTTCTATTTCCATAACAATCTTATTTGAATTAAGATAATGTCTTCCAATTTCATCCACATAGCTATAAAAGACAGGATTTTGGCTCTACTAGTGCTGAACAAAAATATTTTCGTACGTATATAATACATATGCATGTATGATGAATCCATATAATATATATGCACATATATGAGAATATATTTCATGCAACTATATGTGAGTGTATGTTATATTTTGTATCCGTTCGCCAGTGACTGGCTACCTCAGGTCATTCCATGTGAATAGCACTACAATAACAATATGAGTATATAATGGAGAAAAGTAGGGAGGTTCAGCAGAAAACTAAGAACTGTTCCATAATCCAGCTGTCATACTAGTGGGGATATATTGTTCATTCAATTTTACAAATTAAATATTAAGGAAAAAGCCCATCAACTTTTTTTTCTTCATGAAATTAGGACAGTGTGTACAGGGTCTCACTGGACAGATCACACTTGTAGTGATCTGTCTGTTTACAGCCTCCCAAGAGTTGGGACTACAGGTGTGTGCCACCACCCCCAGTTACAATCGCTGTCTCAGCTCCCCCAAGGGACAAGGCTGGCAAAACAGGCCTGGCAACTGAACCCCAGGGCCCTGTGCCTACTTGCAGGCACTTTAATCCTGTGAGCTATTTGGCTGGCCCAGTAGAGAATGCTTTTTTTTCTGGCTCAGACTGTCTTAAGGGCGGGTCTGCTAAAGCATGTGAAGCTGGGGATCGAACCATGGTATCCTGGGCCTGACTGTGTTTGCACAAGCAGGTGCTTAAACAGCTAAGCTAACCAGAAGGTCCCCTTTCACAAATTTTAAAATTATTTTTATTCTCAACTTCGATTTTTGGTACCAGGAATCGAACTCCTTGCACTTGCCAGGTAGGCACAGTGCTGCTGAGCTGTACCCCTGGCTCTCTCCACTTATAGGAGAGCAGCATTTTGAGATTCTGCCTATGATTGCAAAAATGCAATATTTTTCTTTCTGTACTGGCTTATTCACTTACAATAATGTCTTCCAGCTCTACCCATGTTGCTGTAAACTACAAGTTACCGGTAATGGAAATGTTCTGTACTGCATTATTCTAATGATTAGCAATAATATGCTAAAATACAGGACACTATTTTCTTTCTCTTTTCTTTTCCCTTTTCTTTGTTTAATTAGAAATTTGCAATATGCAAATGTACAACCATTAAACCTGGCAAAGCATCCTTGCTGGAAGTATTTCAACACTCAATTTCCTAACAGAATTTACCCTAAGAGAGGTTGGTTTAGGGAAGAATTGTAAAATTCTTTCTCCCACAGAATCTCTTCCCTTGATGTCACTCTGTTGGAAACCGTTGTTTGTGTACATGAGTGGTTAGTGTTATGTCACTATTTGCAAACTGGATCACACAAGCAACCCGTGTGTGTGTATGGGAGGCGGGTGGGGGTGGATCCTCTTGCTGAATATTTGACATTCGCCTTAAGGTAGGCCTCAGAGGTCTTCAATTCCCCAGTGCCTTCATCATGCCTCCCCCAGGGAAGACTCTGAAATCAGTAACTTAAGAAGCACTGATCCCTGGTGCAGAAACGTTGATGTGAATAATATTTTACCACTACAGAGCTGCAGAGAACTTTGAAGCTGAGTGTCCTGGCATTAGCAAATCCTCTGCATGTCTGTTTCCTCACTTGCCGCATTCAAGGCCAGGTCAGTGAAACACTGCCCGGGCCGTTATAATTTTTGAAAAGGTGGGCATTTTTTTTTATCAGTCTAAAAAATTTTATACCTGATGTAGTATCTGACTGTGAACACTTTGTGTGAATTTTATTTAAGAGAACAGCTCTAAAAGATTTAAGAGCTAGACAGTTTCTCACTTGAGTTGCTTGTATTTCTCTTTCAGCTAACTTTTTCACAGCTTCTGAAGCAGTTTCAGAAGGTCTAAGGTAAAAAAAGTGAATAATATCATGGGCTCTCACCCATTTTTCTTATTTTCTGGACCACACAGTAAAACAGCAGATCTGTTATATTGGAATATAGTTAATTCTGCTCCGACGCTTGGTATATTACAATTTCTTATGGATCTACATTAGCTTGAACTTGCCTTGACTCAAGATTTTCTTACTGAACACAATAAACTTCTCACATTTTAAATTAGGTATACAATGGAAAATAACACAAAGTAATATATGCTATATTAAGAAATTGATTTTTTTTTTTAATTTCAAACTCTGTAAACTAAAATGAATCAATGCTGAGAAAAGCTTTCCTTGTTGGAACTCATCCTAAGATGTATTGCAGGAGACAGGTATTATACCATGTGAACTGTGTAAAAAAAAATAAAATGGACAAAGTTAATAATTCCTTCCCAATTTTATGGCCAGGGGCATGAAGGAAGTCTGTAGAGAAAGACTGGATAGAGAGAACAGGGAGTAAAGCTCAGAGTCATTATTCTTGTGCTGTCCCATGTTAAAATCTGTCAAGAAGTATACTGGGGAGGTTTGAGAGCTGAGAGAGAGAGAGGCTGGAGTGGACACAGTCCCTTCAGAGGAAGCTTTGAGAAGGCGAAGAGAAGTCCTGGGGGTTCTAAGCAGCCTCTAGCTGTAGGGGCATTTCAGCCTGAAAGGGCTTGGGGAACTTCCACAGCCACTTGTGGGTCACAGTGTGCTTCAGGGGTAAGCTGTGGGGAAGTTAGAGCAAGAGGAGAAAATTGTTTTCAGTAGTTGGTGAGAATCACAGTAGCTTCTGGAAGTCTCAAAAATCACTCATTCCTCTACTAGAGACTAAGTTATTGAGGAACACACTGTTTGACTTCCACTTCATTGATCTCCCACCATTACCTATAAATCTCTACTTTATTCTCCAAAATCCCTTCAGAATGTCTCCTGATTATCACACTGAACTTTCAAATATTGTCAAATTAACTGTCATGTTGGATCTCAAAGTATGCATATATCAATAGTTGTTCTTACCTTTCAGTGAGTTAATGGTGTTATATAATACCCAAAATGATGACATTCCAAGATAAAAGTGAATTAGAAATATGATCAAGGGGCCAGGGAGATGGTTCAGTAGAATAAACGCTTCCCTGGCAAGTACAAGGGTCTGAGTTCAATCCTTGGTTCTGCCAAAAAAAAAAAAAAAAAAAAAAAAAAAAAAAAAAAAAAAAAAAAAGAGGAAGAAACGAAAGAAAGAAATACGATCAATAAAATCTTGACCATTAGTGAAGTAGCACAGTGTGGAAAGCAATTATTGAAATAGAAAATAGTTGGGGCTAGGGAGATGGCTCAGTAGGATAAGTGCTTGACTGGCAAACGCAAGGATCTGAGTTCAATCCCCAGTTCCACAAAAAAAGTTAAAAAAAAAGAAAAGAAAAGAAAGAAAGAAAATAGCCCCCACTTTGGTTTAGTTGCATATTGTACTATAGTTTACTTTGACAACATGATACCTATAAGATATAGGGAATTTCATGATGAATTTAATTTATTTCTCTGCAATGTGACTTTTTTCTAGTGAACTAAGAAACAATTTAAAAAAAATTCATTAGGTAGATTTCAAAGAGTTTTTTCTTTGTTTTATTTGTTTACAAAGTTAAGTAATGGTATCATCTCTGCCCTGATGCTAATATGTTTCTGTAACTAAATATAAATATGGAAAAATATTAAGGTGAGTTCTAGTATTAAAACATCAGAATAAAAAATCATCTGAATAAATTAACTCATTAAGTAAAATGAATTATTTAATTTGGAGAAGAAAACTTAAAAAAAGAAAATTTCATACACAAAATTCTGCTAAGTTCTGTTGTAATCAAAAAATCCCTCATTCCTCTACTAGAGACTAAGGTACTGAGGGGCACACTGTACTAGGAATGGATTAGATTAAACCTATGAGATAGAGATTAGGGCTTGAAATTAATGCAAAAAATTGTGTGTTCATGGACTTATATTTGGAACTACATGAATATGAGCATAAGATGAAATTGGATAACATGACATCTGTCAATGTTTGGGTGAGTTTAGTGCGCATAAGGATAAACATATTAGGTGGAATGTTGATCCTTCTGATGAGATGCTTTATCCCTGGGCAGCATACAAATTGCAGCCCAGAACTGTCATTTCAAAAAAGGTTTTGAAGTCACATCACCCTGCTGACAGGCTGTGATTTGATTTTTAAGGTCGTCATCTATTACCATCTTTTCCTATTAATTCATGTGATCTTACTCAAACCTACATTTCTTAGCTCACTTCAATAACCGAACCAGAAAACAAGCCAGCCACCTCTCTACTGTAATTGGCAAACCAAACCATTATTCCTCCAACAACAGTATAAGCTTTTCTCAATATATTTTAACACACTCACTCACCCAGAGTCCCCTACCTTAGAGGCCTACATTTACATTTTCAGTAGACAGATCATGTAGCTTTGGTAGTGTTTCCCTCCAGGTACCCTTAGCTGCAAGTTCTGCACAAGTCTTGCAAAAACCATAGATACACAATCTAATATTTATAATATCCTTTCCAAAGTGGGCGAGCAAAATAATTCTATCAGCCATGCTCTAAACATAAAATCTCAGAAATTGCATTTTGTGCCAGTATTTTTACGGAGCAGGCAGCGTAGTACACAAGACATAAAATAAAAGGACTATATGTCAAAGTACATTTTTGATTAAAATATTCACACCCTTCCAGATGTTGTGACTGGGGGACATTTCAGATTTTTAGTATAAACATTTAATTTGACAGCTGTGAAATAAGATGGCAGTGAATGGATCAACTTTCCACACTGGATACAACTGTTGGGAAAGTTGGCCCATATCTCTAGGTTTCCACTCCATCCTTTAAGCCACTAAGACATCAGCTTTCTGAAGCACTCTTCCTTTGCAATCAGTATTTCCCTGATGAAGACTGAGGAGGAGACAAAGCATAGTCTTCAGAAGAGCTATTTGGATACACCTGGCCATGTCTAGGGAAATTTCATCTTACCTTACACGCAGAGGGAGAATGTTTGCAAGTATTTCTTATTTCAAAATTCTGTTCTCTGATCCTCCCTGCTTGAATTTCTGTCACCCAGAATAACTCTTTGCAGCCCAGAATATATGGGTACCAGTTGGTGCTGCCTTTTCATCAAGGAGGGGCTGAACACCAGATTTTTAATAGCTGGAGGTGGGAAAATATTTTGCTAAGCTTTGACAGTAAATATAGATGTGAGACTGGTTTGTCTGGCTTCCAATAACTTGAAGCATTTTCTTAGAACTAGTAAAGAATATAGATTGGGTAAATGACCTTTCCCCAGGATTTTAAAGTAGGACCAGAGGAAACAAATACCCAATGCTTTACTACAAAAACAAAAACAGGCTATGTACAGTGAGGATATAACTATGCCAAGTACTTGATCAAGTTTAGATAGGCGACAGTGCATAACAAGGATTGGACTGTAGAGTTGAACCTTCCAACACTAAATGCAAAAATAATTAGATGCAATTGCTTTTTGCTTCCCTTTGATATGGGCAGAAACTCTGATATGGTGTCTAAAGAGAAATCTGGATTCATTTATTGTCTACATAGTTAAGTAGTTTATGAGTTCTTGAGAGATGAGTCATGGAGAAAAATAACAAATATATTTCCTGAACTTTTGGGAATTATATTTTAATAAATTATACAGAAATATAGAGGGATATAAATAAATGACATTTCCTGCTCTATTATGGAAATATATAGGATAGAAATAAAGAAAAAAGGTTTTACAGAGACAGGAGTCAGGCCAGTTTGTTGATCAGTAACATGGGTGTGAGTTCTTCATGGAAAACTGGAAAGTTTCTCAGGAAACAGATCTCACAAAATTTTCCAACTATTTTGAATAAGTCAAGCCTTTCTTAATTTATTAGGTTTTGTTAAATAGACCTT
>NW_004524738.1:5702606-5712288 GCF_000260255.1 Octodon degus
GATGAGATGCTTTATCCCTGGGCAGCATACAAATTGCAGCCCAGAACTGTCATTTCAAAAAAGGTTTTGAAGTCACATCACCCTGCTGACAGGCTGTGATTTGATTTTTAAGGTCGTCATCTATTACCATCTTTTCCTATTAATTCATGTGATCTTACTCAAACCTACATTTCTTAGCTCACTTCAATAACCGAACCAGAAAACAAGCCAGCCACCTCTCTACTGTAATTGGCAAACCAAACCATTATTCCTCCAACAACAGTATAAGCTTTTCTCAATATATTTTAACACACTCACTCACCCAGAGTCCCCTACCTTAGAGGCCTACATTTACATTTTCAGTAGACAGATCATGTAGCTTTGGTAGTGTTTCCCTCCAGGTACCCTTAGCTGCAAGTTCTGCACAAGTCTTGCAAAAACCATAGATACACAATCTAATATTTATAATATCCTTTCCAAAGTGGGCGAGCAAAATAATTCTATCAGCCATGCTCTAAACATAAAATCTCAGAAATTGCATTTTGTGCCAGTATTTTTACGGAGCAGGCAGCGTAGTACACAAGACATAAAATAAAAGGACTATATGTCAAAGTACATTTTTGATTAAAATATTCACACCCTTCCAGATGTTGTGACTGGGGGACATTTCAGATTTTTAGTATAAACATTTAATTTGACAGCTGTGAAATAAGATGGCAGTGAATGGATCAACTTTCCACACTGGATACAACTGTTGGGAAAGTTGGCCCATATCTCTAGGTTTCCACTCCATCCTTTAAGCCACTAAGACATCAGCTTTCTGAAGCACTCTTCCTTTGCAATCAGTATTTCCCTGATGAAGACTGAGGAGGAGACAAAGCATAGTCTTCAGAAGAGCTATTTGGATACACCTGGCCATGTCTAGGGAAATTTCATCTTACCTTACACGCAGAGGGAGAATGTTTGCAAGTATTTCTTATTTCAAAATTCTGTTCTCTGATCCTCCCTGCTTGAATTTCTGTCACCCAGAATAACTCTTTGCAGCCCAGAATATATGGGTACCAGTTGGTGCTGCCTTTTCATCAAGGAGGGGCTGAACACCAGATTTTTAATAGCTGGAGGTGGGAAAATATTTTGCTAAGCTTTGACAGTAAATATAGATGTGAGACTGGTTTGTCTGGCTTCCAATAACTTGAAGCATTTTCTTAGAACTAGTAAAGAATATAGATTGGGTAAATGACCTTTCCCCAGGATTTTAAAGTAGGACCAGAGGAAACAAATACCCAATGCTTTACTACAAAAACAAAAACAGGCTATGTACAGTGAGGATATAACTATGCCAAGTACTTGATCAAGTTTAGATAGGCGACAGTGCATAACAAGGATTGGACTGTAGAGTTGAACCTTCCAACACTAAATGCAAAAATAATTAGATGCAATTGCTTTTTGCTTCCCTTTGATATGGGCAGAAACTCTGATATGGTGTCTAAAGAGAAATCTGGATTCATTTATTGTCTACATAGTTAAGTAGTTTATGAGTTCTTGAGAGATGAGTCATGGAGAAAAATAACAAATATATTTCCTGAACTTTTGGGAATTATATTTTAATAAATTATACAGAAATATAGAGGGATATAAATAAATGACATTTCCTGCTCTATTATGGAAATATATAGGATAGAAATAAAGAAAAAAGGTTTTACAGAGACAGGAGTCAGGCCAGTTTGTTGATCAGTAACATGGGTGTGAGTTCTTCATGGAAAACTGGAAAGTTTCTCAGGAAACAGATCTCACAAAATTTTCCAACTATTTTGAATAAGTCAAGCCTTTCTTAATTTATTAGGTTTTGTTAAATAGACCTTAATAAATCTATTTTGGCATAGTGTCACTGTAGGCCAAGAACCCATACTAAGGTAAATGCTACTGCACACTTATTGTACATATTTATATTACAGATAAACTGTATTATATATGATTGTCTGTATTACATTATGTAATATTATCTGTATTATATTAAACACTGAAATATATAGCTCTGAGCATTCTTTTGCGTCTCCAAAAAATTTAAGAAACTACGTTGATAATAAAATAGTTATTATTAAATAGGCTTTCATTTAATACCTAATGATTGAGACACAATCAGTTAAGATAAATGATAATAATGGAATAAGTTTCTGCATTTTCCTAGGAACAGCTCTTGGTACATTAACAGCTATGCATCCTTTCCCATCAGCCTCATGAGCAACAGCCACGCATGTGCCTATGTTACAAACTAGGCCTACCCTTACAGCTTTCCGGAGCTGTGAGGAACAAGTACAGCACACTCTAAAATCTGCTTATCTGTGCTCAGAGTACGGCTTACTGTGTCTGATGTCAAAGCAGCAGACACATAGATGAGCACCCACTGTTGCTGGGTCTCTCTCTGCTTTTACAAATCCTTCTTCCTTGAGCAGAATTGACTTCCAGAGACTCTACGGTACCAGCACCATGACCTTCTTTCACGTTTTTTCTTGCTGTCCTTCAGGAAGTCACATATTAAGGACATTTAAAAACAATTATATAATCTGGGGACATTAGCCAGTGATTATCTTTTCCAAGGAATGCCATGGCTCAGTAGTGACCTAGGGCCACTTTATCTTCAGAACTGTGGATGATCTAAGGAATAAAGACAGCCTCCAAGAAGAAAAAGAAAAGAAAGAATATAAAATATGCTCTTACTAAAGGGAATTAAAGAGTTTTTGATTGTTATAGTTGTCACATTAATACTGCTTCATGGAATAATGACCTATTTTTATGAAAAACGTGAACATAGACTGTCCTCATTTCAGAGGACTCTAGGAAGAATATTTTTAAGTAGAATTAGAGCAAGCACGTTATCAAATTCTTTAAGATTAAATTAGAGCAATCAAATTCTTTAAGATCAAAGACAAAAAAGAATCTTGAAAATAGTCACTAGGTATAAGAAAGCCTCAATAAAGTTATCAGACCTTTTTTCAGAAATCTTTGAAGGCTAGAAGATAAACTCAGTGCTAAAGGAATAAAGAAAACACCAGATAAGAATCTGATTCAGCAAAAGTATTCTTGAAAAATATTAAGATTTCCTCAGTTAAAAAAAAAAGAACCTGCCAAATCACTCAGTGAATTAAAGTGCCCTGCAAACAGTCTCAGGGGCAGGGGTTTTGATCACTGGGCCTGCTGAGCTGGCCCCGCCCCTGGGTATCGCAGAGACTATAATTGAGACTGGGCATAGTGATGCAGGTCTTGGGAGGCTGGAAACAGGCAGATCACTATGAGTCTGATCTAGTAGTGAGACCTGAACACCCTGTAGACTCTTCCTCTCCCTCCAAAACACAAAAATAGCTGATGAGATCTGTTACTAAAGACATATCCTGCAGGGGGCTGGGGAGATAGCTCAGTGGAATAAGCGCTTGCCTGGCAAGCACAAGGGCCTGAGTTCAATCCCCAGTTCCATAAAAATAAATAAATAAATAAATAAATAAATAAATAAATAAAGACATATACTGCAAAAATGGCATCTTTCCAGTGGAAATAAGAAGTAATGGATAGTACTTGGAAGCCATATTAAACAAAACTAATGAAGAACTCGGCAAACGAATGAATAGTGCATTATAAGATCTAGTGGCTAGTTACTTATGACTACACATTTTTTTCTCTGAGGTTAGTGTACTCTGAAATTCTTGGTTAATATTTTGACACATGGGCCCAGGGAGATAGCTCAATAAAATAAGTGCTTGGCTGGCAAGTGCAGGGTCCTGAGTTCAATCCTTGGTATCAAAAAAAAAAATTTTGACACGCAATGTATAAAAATGTCACATTGCAACATCAGTGACTGAAAAGAGTAGAGATACAGAAGTGAGTAGCAATTTTGTATGCTTCTGATATTATTCAGGCGTCAATCCAAATTAGTATATGCATTTATTATATCAAACATAATCCATATAGAAATTACAAAGGATAGATCCAGGTTAGGTACAAAACACTTTGGAAAAGAAATAAAAATATTTTACTACAAAACATTATGTAAGATAGTGAAGAGAATGAGGGGCAGATTTGCAATAGGCACATGAAAAACAAGCAGCAAAATAATGAAAGCAATTACTTTCTTGTCTCACTTATAAGGGGAAGAAGTTCTGACACGTGCTAAAATACCAGGATCCGTGTTCTTCTGTGAAAAAAAAAAAATCTCAGAATCAGTGCTCAGAGCTGCCGCATGCTCTGGTTTGCTGATCTTCAATTTTCCTCTCCATTTTTCATCAGAGAAAGTCGCTATCTGTCTACTTTGTATCCCGGACCTCCCATTAGAGTTTGCTACTTAGTACAACTAAGAGACAGGAAAGTATTCTTATACTCTAAAAATAGAGGTAAGTTAGGTGTTAGGAAAACAGAGGTGAGTTTTTCAAAATACAGTTGCCTTAAAGACATAATGCTATATGAAAAAAGCTAGATATAAAAAGACGTATATGGTATGATTCAATGAATCTGAAATATTTTTTTTCAGTTTTTTCAAAAATTCATTTTGTAATTCTATTTTATTTAATGAACATTTTATCAAATAGTGTGATTAAACAGTTTTCTGTCTGATGGCTTCCTTTTAATCTTAGATTCTGTTTATTCTCTTCTTCACTTACAACTACTTTACTTCTTTTCTTTGTAATTCAGCTCTACTTGAACTTTCAACTTTCTCACCCTCTTCTCCTAAACAGTATATCTTTTTTTTCCATAAATTTATTGAGAAACAATAGCAATGAGACAGTTTCAAACCAAACTGGTAAGACAGTTTCAATAATTAACACATTGTATACATTCTTCCTAGTGGTTAATTGCTGTACAAGATGCGGACATGATATCCTACTTGCAAACACCATTAGAACAAATCCCTCTGTTCATTAAGAGAATGTAACTGTATATTGATCCTAGCCATTTGAATACACAGATACAAAATTTTCTTATACACATAAAGAAAAATGGAAATGTTCAGTGTTGGAGAAGGGATAAAGTTGAGAGATACCATGACATGATAATAAGCTTTCAAGTAGCAAATTGAAAAGCATTCTGAAGATGCATAGTGATGGCAGTGTAAGAAAAATATACTTAATGCAAACAAATACTCAGTTCGGCCCTGGTTATGATGGTAAATATCATGTACACTTTTCCGTGATAACATGAAACTATGGAAAAACTAGCACCCCAAAAAGAATCAAGCAAACAAGCAAGCAGATCATAATCCAATGTGATAGTGCGGTAGCCACTAGGCAACTCCTAAGTATTACCATACAGGCAATTAAGTCAAGTCTCAGAATGAAGTAGAATTCATATTGAATGCTGTTCTTTGAAAATATATTTTTGAGGTGCATGCAAAATTGCAGCCTTGGAAAAAGAGTTCATGTTGTCTGAGGTAACCTTGGGTGTGAAGCCCGACACTCCCAGTGTCTAGTGTCAAAACAGACCATTTTCTAGTGACGAACAGAAGCAGAACTGTCATGCTCTCTGAGCTTTCTGATCAGAAACCCTTGGGTGGCTGGTCAGTGAAATAAGGTCAAATTATAACATGCCCAGGTGTGGGCAGTTTTCAAACTGGAGAGCATAATGTTGTACACGAGAACAAGGTTTTGAGAATATAGAACAAGGAACATGTAAACTTGGATAAAGTATTTAAAGCTACATTGACAGCTGAGGTGTGCAGGGTGCTTCCGGTACAAGGGGCAGAACTTGTGGTGCTGTTCAGGGGCGGCGCTGCCCATGGCCACGAGGCCTGACTCACAGAACGCCAGCAGAAGAACCAAACCGTTCTCTCCAATGGAGAAGTAATCAAGTAGACCAAGTTTTTTTGTGGTATTTGGGTATTCTGTGTTGGCTTTTATTACTGAAAAAGATAGAAATCACTGTGCTTATATACAAATGTTCCACACACGAAAACTAAGCAAGTACACTCTCTACCCTGGATGAGAAGAAAAATCTGTTACGCTGAGTTTTACTGTTTATATGGATCAGAAGTTTGTCTCTTTAATGTCGTTAAGCTCTGACACTTGTATACGAAAGCTTGATTCCAACATATCGGAGAGACACAGAAAAAAATCAGACATTAGTTACATCACTGTTGCTTAAGGCTGTTGTGTCTGATGTTACTCCAAATGGCTTACACTCACTGCCCTGGATCAAGATCATGTAGCAGTCCCAGGACCTCCACTGCCAGCTTCTAAGGGGTGCCTTTCCCTATGGAACACCAAATTCTAAACTCTACAGACTGCAAAAGAGTTACCACAAGGGACCAGTGGCCAGCTGTGATCCTATGGAGAACACCTGTTCGTGCTCCATGGAAAGTGCCTGACTGTGGATCCGTGCAAGTGTTGCATGTCGTCATGAGCTGCAGCTCTGGGGAAACTGCCACGCGCTCAGGACTCAGGCGCTCAAACCATGCCCCACTTGTAAACCGGGAAACTTCTCAGGGATGTGGATATGGATCCCAGGACTACGAGGTGGTTAAGAAGAATTTTAAGAAGAAGAAAAAAAAAAAACTGAAGGAAGTTTACAGCCAGAAATTACAGCATCTGAACAACTTTTATCAATCTTAAAGAGTGGCTCAGAAAAGCACATTGAGGTAGAGCTCCCTAAGTTTTTGGCTAAGTGGACGCTTGACTCTCACGCCAACTGGGGACATCACAGCAGCACTCCTGGGAAGAGCTAAAGCTGAGCCCGCGTTCTATCCCTGGAACTGCCTAGTGCAACTTCTCCAGACTCATGCACTCTCCTACAGCTTGTGCCTGGTTTAATGGATGCTACCTTAGAAAGAGCCAGTGTCCAGACGCTGCTGCAGTTGTGCCTGCAGCAGGTCCAGGACGTTCCCAAGTCTGTCACTTGCGCTTGCTTAAAGACTTTCTTGACTATTGATGACAAGCTTCAAGGAATTAATATCAATATGGAGTCAGCTTTTGATTATACTAATACTGATCAAGATGAGAAAATGAAAGAGCAATCTGAAATTCTCTGAAATGGCTTCAGTCCTGAAGATAGCAACTGCAATCCCGAGTTAAATGAGAAGCCCCAAGAGCCTGCGGCAGTTCCCAACCCATGCCTGGTGATGCCTCAGAGAGCATCCCTCCTAAATGGCATTCTTCGCTCAGCATACAGTGAGGCATTTCTTCTGCCTCACTTGAAGGATATCCCGGCCCATGATACACACTCTTTCTCCAGTATCTGTACTTCCTTTATCTGAAGTGCAGCGAGAATGTTCCTGTGACTCTTCCTGGAATACATCCTCCGACCCTGAGCCAGATTATGGATTGGGTATGTCTACTTCTACATCTGACTTTACTGTCGTCTTAATGATGCCAGAAACAAAAAGCCTGTTGATAAACCTTTATAGGTCTGTGGAATCCCTGGTAACTGTTTATTCTGAGCTCAACAAGATTGAAGTAAGTTTTCAGGAGCTACAGAATTTAAATCAAGAAAAGAACAATAGGGGATTCTATTCAATTGGAGTACCAGGATTTCCTTCAGAGACATTTAATGAAGGTTTTATGTGAAATCCTCCACCTCATCCAGGCATGAATGGTTTTGTTTGCGACCACCTCCCAGGGTCGCGGGAGGACAGGACCATTGAGTGCTTGGATGGGGCCATAGGCTGCCTGCAGGTGCGCAGGAAGGGCTCTATTAACAAGGTGTAGTGAATCTTTTTTTTTTAAATACATGACTGAACTTACTTTAAGTAAATTTACAAGACCGGCCAAATAACTCAGCGGATTAAAGCACCTACTTATGCAGATGCCAGGGCCCGGGCTCGCTGAGAGGGTGATTGAGGCTGGGCATGGTGGCGCACATCTATAATCCCAGAATATGGGAAGCTGTAAACAGGAGTGTCACTACGAGTCCGATTTACGTAGTGAGACCCTGAAAACCCTGTAGACCCTTCCCTAAAATACAGAAAAAATGTAAACTTACTCGTGTATCAAAACAAGTAATAGAAGATATATTTTTATTTGTCCATGATACAATAAGGACAACTAAGTTGATGCAGCAGGGGTGATTTTGATTGTTTCTCACATGATGGTTATTGTAGACAGCCAATTGGGAAGTCCTTGGAATTCAGCATCCTTTTCTCTTTAGGATAGCATTAAGATACTGTTTGGGGAGAATAAAGAATTCCTAGACACTGTCGTATCCTTAATGTGAGTCATATAACTGGCTTGAGATAACCCTCAGAGAAAGGTAATTTATTAATGATATGATGTAAATGAATATTGCAGGAATACAAAATAAAAATTTTGGAAAAATAAAAAGTAAGATTGTTTTCCCAGAAAAATTCATCAAGATTATAAATCAGTAATTTCAAATCATCTGACTGTGTGCAATTTTGTTTCTGTCAACTTGAGATAACCTTCCAACTGTCTTTGTTATTCTGATTTAGAAAAAGATTGCTGACATTCTACTATTTTTCTTTTTCACATAGATTTTTTTGTATTTGAGAAAATAAATTTTCTTGCCTAACATATTCCTTTATTTTTAGCAAGGACTACTCTAAGTCAGGGAGAATGTATCCATTTCTCTGCTTACAATTATAGTTTCTGTATTGAACAGATTGCTTCTTGAGGCAACTGGCCCACCTGGTGTTCATCCTAATGGTGATTCCAGGGAGACTTTGCAGCAAATGTAGATGTACTGAGGAATCAATTACTGACGGAGGAGAAATTCTAAGAACACTTTTTGCAATCCCACTTGGTCTTTTCGTTTTCTTTATTTGGGAAATTTATACAGTTCAGAAGGGTGAAACCATAAATGAGGACGCACTTTCCTGGATGGATGGAGGTTGCGGTTTACTGCATATTTAACAGACAGGATACCTCTTTGGGTCAACTCTGATTTAATATGCACTCGTTAATGCTTGACCTTTAAAATAAACATTTTCCAAGTTCTTACTTGGATTGGAGCCCACTTGGCATAGGGAAAGAACGTATCTAGACAAGTTACAAACCTGTCTGAGACTGGTAGCCAGTAAAATGAATTATTAATGGTAGCAGAAATTTTGAATGTCTAATTATGTATTTTCTGGAGCTTGATGGTAATCTGGAAAATATATTACATCCCAGAAATTATCTGAAATGTTCATATACCTTGAAATAACAATAATACACATCGCAACAGAAGTTAAAATTCTGTTGTGTAGGCCAGATTTAGATGGCAGCATTTGTAGTTCATCTACAGAAAACTACTTTTGTTTTCTTCCAGAGGGGAAAAAATTAATTTCACAGAAGCAAGATCATCTATTCTTTTGAAAAATATGATATATAAAACCAGGATCTGTGTTTCTCTATGAAAAAAAATCAATGTATCTCAGAACCGGAGTTCAGAGCAGCCACACACTCTGGTTTGCTGATCCTTAATTTTCCTTTTATTAGTCAGAAAAAGTCACTATTCATTGACTTTATCCCAAATTTCCTATTAGGGTTTCCTACTTAGTACAACTAAGAGACAGGGAAATAATCTTACACTCTAAAAAAAAAAAAAAAGGAAGTTAGGAAAACAGAGTTGAGTTTTTCAAAACTAGAGTTAATTATTGGTAGCGAGAACTATTCTTTTTTTTTAATTTTCTTTAATTTCTTTTTTTTTCCCCAAAATTTTATTGATAAACAGATAGCAATGAGACAGTTTCAAATCAAATCGGAAGTACAGTTTCAACAAATAATAC
>NW_004524738.1:5712678-5715384 GCF_000260255.1 Octodon degus
CACATTGGCCAAGCAATGGCCGTGACTCATCCACATGGCTGCACTGACAAAGGTTCTACAATCTGAGGTACAGGATCTCAGGATAAATCCTGAGGTGATTTCACTGACCTTCTCAGACCAAAAAACTACAACTCTTGTTGCATAGGTCCTGATTTACCTTGGTCTTAACTATTCTTAGGTATTAATAAGCACATTTGTTTTTCTACCAAGCTGATTTATTCATGCATCCACTTTTCTGCACTGGCCACTTGAGATCTTTGGATGTTTGGCAGCTGCCATGAGCCACCATCCTTCAGAAGTCCTTACGTTTTCTAATAAATGAAAAATTTCTATGTCTTCCTTGCAGGTTGAATGGTTTTTCTCATTTTTTAGTCTTCATGTGGGATTCATTCTCATCTATGACCTCAAAGATTTAATGCTTTGGCCAATTGCAAGTGCTCACATTTCCTTCTGTCTACAGGACAAATATCCGTTGGTGTGTACTTTCTTTACCCCCCACCACACACTACCTGGTGTGACCCGAGTCATGCCACTGCTGATATTACTGGAATCAGGGATTTGACTCATATAAGTCCCTGGCCCTTCTCCTTTAGAATTAGATATTGTATTTTCTTAGTCCAGGAGTTAGAAACTCAAATCCATTGTGCTTAGTCATTCCGCTTTTTGAGTGAAAAATAAATCAGCAGAGTCACTTGTCCAAAAAGAATGATTTGGCTTCCATGTCTATTTTTTTTTTTACTCTTTTTATCCCCCCCAAATTTCTTAGGCCAGTTGACTAGTTACAGGGCAGCAGAGAGGCAGGCATGGCCCTCAGCGTTTTTCAGGTATAAAACACATTGTGAAACAAAGTAACATCACCTCAGGGACATGCCCCTGTTTATGACAGTGCCAAGTCAGGTGGGGACAGACCGGCAATATTATTTCAGAATATAGTCGGGGTTTTAGTATTTTTTGTTTCTATATATTATGGTAGTTTTTGATCTTTAAAAAAATATCTTTCTAGCTGAGAAAAGTTTCTCCAAGAAAGTCATTTGTTAGGCAAGAAAAGGATCTTGCAAAAAGCATGATATGGAAGGCAAACTATGAAATCCAAAGCCACATCTCTATATTCTGTATATGCCCAAATAGACACACTTGCTCACCTTAATTATTCTAGGGCCTAATGATAGTTCAAATATTTCAAAAATATTTAATCTAGCTAATCCTAAACTGAAAGCCATCCCTGCCTTGCCTTTCCTATTTTGATTTCCCTTCTACACACTGATAGCAACTAAGTTATGTGGAAACAGCACTTTGTGTAGGTAACTTTCTTAATTGTCAAGTAGCTTGATAACTATCCCATGACTCCTGATTGGCTCATGCTTTTACCATGTGGCCCACTGAGGCATGCTGCACTTCCTAGCTCCAAGACCTCTGAGGGGGATAAACATTTTTTTTTTTTTTTCTTGAGCCTCCTGCATCACCTGAGTGACCATCAACTACCTGACCATCCTGTGAAGCAATAAATGAAAGCTCAGTATGTTGGCAAATATTGATCAACAAGAATTTGAATAAGTTAGGACTTTTTTATTTCTAAAGCCACAACCAGGGCTGGTGAGGTAGCCCCATGGAACAAGTGCCTGCTGCAGAAAGAGAAGGGACCAAGGTTCAATTCCTGGTCCCACATGCCACGCTGGCCCAACCCCTGGGGCATGATAGGCAGGGACCGAATCCCAGTGTGGTGGTATATGCCTTTAATCCCAGTGCTGGGGAGGCTAAAAACAGGAGGATCATGATGAGTACAACCTGCAGAGCAAGAATCTGTACCAAATACATAAAATGGAAAAAAAATTAAAAATTAAAGTCACAATTATTTAAACTTTAAAGGGGAAATGGTGATACATATCTAATACTCACTTCATGGCATAATTATGTATCTTTCAGAAGGTAAAGTAACACAGGAAAACAAAGGTTGATACAAGAACTTTGGTATCTTACCCTCTGTTCATTAATTTCCATTGATTACTGTTAATTTGGAAGGATTACCTATGTTAAATCAATTTTATTTCTTCCCTTTTATTATGGAATTACTTTTCCTCTCAAGGTTAAACAATTCATTCATATCACATGCACATAGCTTTTGGCTGACAATAATAGATATTCACAAATTCATATAAACCAGAGCATAAATAAGTTCTAATTTTCACAGACTAGAGAGTCCTTCCTGTTTAGCTCAGTTGTTTAAGTGTGGCCTGGGCAAGCACAGTCAGACGCAGAGTACCACGGTTTGATTCCCAGCAACAGAAGGTGCACTAGACCCACCCCTAAGAAAGCCTGAAGTAGCCAAAAGAAGAAAAAAAAATTCCTTGCAATTCTTATTGAGCACAGTTGAATTATGCTTCTAAAATATTTATATCCTCAGAATGTTTTTTCTAAAAATTGTTTTTTGAATTATTATGCTACATTTGAAGAGATGTTCTGATAATATTTTTTCTCATTTTCAGTGAAGCAACTTTTTGTGTTATATTTACTTTACTGCTGAAGGAACTCTCTATCTGTCTCTGTCTCTGTCTCTGTCTCTGTCTATCTCTGTCTCTGTCTCTGTGTCTCTCTCTCTGTGTCTCTGTCTCTGTCTCTGTCTCTGTCTCTCTCTCTCTCTCTCTCTCTCTCTCTCTCTCTCTCTCTCTCTCTCTCTCTCTGTCTCTCTCTCTCTCTCCTCCCCCCTTG
>NW_004524738.1:5715484-5719244 GCF_000260255.1 Octodon degus
TCTATTAATGAGAACTTACCTACTGTCATAAATCATTTTGCTACTCAATTTGAAATCATTCACATGTAGAAAGACAAGAGATAATTTTCTCTTTAGGTCATATAAATTTAAAACAAGTACTTCCATGTTTTCTAAAAGAAATAGTAATTACCAATATTACCTACTTGGGGTGGAGGAGGAGATGGTGTGGAGGTGGTAGTTTCCTGAATCATTCCACGTTGCTGACCATCTAAAGTTCTTCACGATTCTCTAAACTTGAAATATACAAATACACAAGCAAATTAGGAACAGCTCTGTTTCTAAGACAAGGACATAAGCGAACTTTTTGGACAGGTATATTGGCCTATTTATTTTCCAAACAGCTTGATAAAATGTGGCTCAAATATTTATTTAATTATATTATTAAATTTATCTCAGTATAGGTATAATGAGAAAACATAGAATTTTCCAAGTTCAATTTTGTAGTTATAAAGGAACGTCTACAAACAGATACACCTACGTACACAGATATATAGCAATACTTGCATGCATGTATATGTACATATATAAACACCAATAAATAGTGACACTAAAATAAACTTAAATTCAATAATAATGACTCCTATCAAAATTCTATTTGTATTTAGATATACATAAAGTTTGTTTTTTTTTCTAGATAAGTATTCAACCATAATGTTCATACAGTACAACCATAAAAAATTATAGCTCAGGGGCTGGGGAGATGGCTCAGTAGAATAAGTGCTTCCCTGGCAAGTGCAAGGGTCTGAGTTCAATTCCTAGCTCCACACACACAAAAATAATTATAGCTCAATAGCATAAGAGCCTGCCTAGAAAGTATGTCCCAAGTTCAATCCCCAGTACCACAAAAGCACTGTATAGTGATTTTTAAAAATGTGATTTAGTAATATGGCAAAACTGGTCTTATAATTTATGTGTGTAGATATAACTGCAATATATTTCTCTAAAGATCAGTTATAATAAAACATCAGCTTTTGCAAGTAATTGTAAGTGTTCAAATTTGAACATCTCTTCAAATATATGCCAACTGCTTAAGTAAGAATATATTGCTATATTTTGAAGAAAAAGTAGAAAAATGATCTCAAATATAATTAATTTTAATTCATGTTGTATATACATTTTGATGTAGTGAAGTTATACATTTCATTTTATATATATTTCCTTGCTCAAATTGTACTTGTGTGAATTATAAGACATTGGATACTTCAATGGTTTAATTCATGGGGATTCCTATTTAAAACAGGCTGATATGTAATTGTTGTCATTACATCATTGACTTATAATAAATGCTTCATTCTTAGGAAGGAAAGTTAAGAGAAGTTCATATGAAAAATAAATTTTTAAAACTCAATAAACCATAATATGCATATAGTTTTGACATATATATTGATTGAGAAATTTTATATGCACTATAGTAATGGATAGTAAGGCTTAGTTTTCCTGATTTTGACATTAATGTTCAGGTTGAAATAAAGTATGTATCAATAAGTAATTGCCCCGTGGGTATAGCTCAGTGGCACCGCGTCTGCCATGGAAGTGCAAGGTCTTGAGTCCAAATCCTTGTAGAAAATTAAAAAAGTTTTAAAAAGTCATTGTTTCATAGAAGCAAGAGTGCTTATTTGGCAAAACTCAAACTAGCTCTGTGTGTGTGTGTGTGTGTGTGTGTGTGTGTGTGCGCATGTGTGTGTTAGAGGATATTATTACTATTTTTTTTATCTTCTAAGCTAAGACATTTCTTTATGAAATTGCCATTATCCTTTTCACTATTTTTTCTATAAAGGATACTAAAATAAAGCTAGACTACATGAAATATTATACTGTAATTGGACTCTGTGCAGCAAAATTCAAAACACTTAGAATGTCCTAAATGCCTAACTTATTTTAATACACCTTTTGCTAATTTTATCCAATAATAATGACTTACAAATCCCAGTTATAGTGTTGATTTTTGGGAATGTAAATGGAAAAGGAGAATATTTTGCACCTTATATAAGTTCATACTTACATTAGCTAACAAAATGAAATCAGTAATTTTATCACGGTGATCTTAAAATGTGATAAGCATACTAAAACAATGTTGTAATCTTATGTAAGCATAGCCTGTCTTTTAACATAAATGAAACAAAAATAATTTCTAAGCTATCCTTAAGATCTCAGAAATAAGTGCCATAAAATATCTGGTGTTATAAATCAGCCAAACAAAGGGGAAATATAGTTTATTAGCATTTAAAAAGTAGTGATGAGGGTTGAGGAGATAGCTCAATGGAATAAGTTCATGCTTGGCATGTACAAGCTCCTGAGTTCGATCCTTGGTACCATCAAAAAAACAAAGAAAACCATAGTGATGAAATATGTTTGGAAATATTTGCTTTCTTGCCTCTTCTTTTAAAGTTTCGTACAGATGGTATTTTTTTCTTGGGCATGAAATGATTCAATGGACTTATCTACAAACCTGAAATGCAACAGCGTGTTCAAATAGGTTAATGAATATTTTGTTTTCAAATATTTCTGCCCAGTGGCTGGCAGGATTCACTATACTTGGCAATGTGAAAGAAAAGGAGAGTGAACACATTCATTGGGCCAAATCAAGAAAGGCCATAAAAGCTACTGATCATAGGTGAGATATTTCACTGCAGTTGGAGCATCATGACTCAGAGTTTGAATATTCTTAACACCGTTCTTCTTGAGAATATTAATGCTATTTTTAAAATGCAGGATTGCTTTAGATTAAAACGTTTATGGAAATGTAAAATGATTGTAGGTTAAAATTGGCTGAAGCCATAACTAGAATTACTTTGTGTTACAGAAGAAAAGTATACTTGAAGAAAACAGTTGCTTAAAATCATTAAAAATGCTGATGGAGTCTTAGATGGAGTTCTAGGCCAGGGTTCCATATGAATTCCTGTGAAATTTAAATGTTTTTCAATGTCCACAGGAAGGAAATACAGCAATGATGGTAGCACAGGTGGAAGCTGGTTGCTGCAGGTCAACCCCCATTTCAGCTGCAATCCTATGCTAGCAAGAGATACAACATCACCTGTTTTTGCAAATTTGCAACCCCTGATCCCTCAAATATTTGTACCATGAGCACATACACAGTCACAAGCACAAGCACTTCATCCACAATCAACTGAATTAACAGAGATAATAGAAGCACAAAGGTTATCTCAATTTCTAACGTTCAAATGATTCCCATATTTATCTAGTTGGAATCACTCAGGTAAGTATAAACTCCTAACTCTTAGGCTACTTAAATAAATTAAATATTTTTTAACTTTCTAGATGCTAGCATATTTAAGAAATGCAAGAGAGCATTTGGCAAGTGCTCAGTAATCTACCACAATCAGGAAGGTAGAAAGAGGAATAATGTAACATTTGAGCTGAATAAGGAATATCTAATTTTCTAGCAAACCAACTAAATGTAAGAGAGAATCTGCTTACTTGGAAAAATTGCTTTTTGGTGACTAAGAAAGTCTATAGTTAATTTTGTTAATAATCCTTTTCTCTTCCATCCTCCTTCACCAATGTTAAACTTACAAAAGAGTTAAACACGTCATGCTAGCATGATGCATGCACACCCAAGTTTTACTCATGCAGTTCATTAAGCTCTGGAAACAGCCTAGATGAAAATCAATGGATGAGTGGATAAAGGATATTTGCTATATAGAAGCAGTAGAGATTTAGTCAGCTATAAGGGAAAGTAAATTTGAGCCCTTTGTAAGAAGGTGGATGGATCTAAGTA
>NW_004524738.1:5719984-5727697 GCF_000260255.1 Octodon degus
AATGGTGTTGGATACAAAATGATCCTCCATTTATATCCCCCTTTTTTGTCTAGTTTTGTCAGAGATGGGTATTCCATTGTCATTTAAATATTGTAGGTGAGTGAATTCAGCAAAATAATTCCATATAGTCCAGTAGTCCATAATAGTAGTGGGTTATCCGTAGGATTGGCAAATCAGGAGTTGTTGACTTGAGCCTTTTACAGCTCAGCATATTAATATGGCTTTACTTTTCATACCTTGTTATTATACTTTTTTTGCTGGATGGTTAAGACCAACATAAAGCAAGACCTATATAACAAGAAATATAACTTTTGTATCTGACTAGGTCAGTCAAATCCCTTCCAGATTGACCTTGAAACTCTGTACTGCAGTTTATAGATCCTTTGTCAGTGTCAGCCATCTGAATGAGTTACAGACATTAATTGACCAACTTGCTCTCTGTGAAAGCCTGAGAGAAGTTTCCTCTCCAGGTGACTCTCCATAGGTACACTATGCATCGTTGATTACTTTCCTCTGTGACCTCATAATCTCCTTGATCAAAAAATTTGGGACACCACTGAGTTACAGGATGCTACAGTAAAGATTCTCTAGTTAGGATAGATAAACAGCTACTTTCTCTTAATTCATTGAGAACAAAGATTTGTACTAATAGTGTTTGGACAAGCTATCATGTCTGCCTCTTGTACTATGAATAACTACTATGAAGACAACAATATGCAATGTATTAATTATTGTAACTGTCCTATTAACCTGTTTTGAAACTGTCTTGCTGCTATTTGTTTCAATAAAATTAATATTAAAAATGGCATTGGAAATAATGAGCAGGAGTGTGTGTACTTGAGGTTCTTACTCCCTCCTCTTATTCTACTAAAGAGTGGCAAGGCAAGAAGTGGAGGTAAAAGTAATGTACAAAGAATCAAGATGCATTCTATACATGCACCAACTTCCCATGATAGACAATTATGAACTGCAAAAGTATTAATATGAGTAAAAATGAGAAAAAGAAGTTTTAGTAATAAGACAGTTAACAAGAAAGTCATTGCCTTCTAGCTGAGCAACAACTGAAATTAGTCAACATTTGTAGGGATCAGTTTACCTCAAATTCATTGAAAAAAAAATCTTTCCAAATCCAACTTGAGAGCTGGAATATTGCTCAGTGGTCTAAGTACCTACTTGGCAAGTGTAAGGATTCGGGTTTGATCTCCAGTACCACATGCCACGCTGGACCCATGCCCAGTGGGCCACGGAACCTGATGTGGTGGTCCATATCTGTAACCCCAGTATTGGTGTGGCTGAGAGAAGAGGATCACTATGAGTCTGAGCTGTACTGCGAGACCCTGTTCCAAATAAATAAATAAATAAATAAATAAATGTTTTTTTTTAAGCCAACTTGATTTTCTGTCACCTGTGTTTATGCCTTTTTTCTTTACAATTTTCTGTGCTGTGTCATCATTAAATCAACAGATAACTTTTTGAATAAAGCATATGTGATTACATATTGATAACTACTGTAGTACAAAGTAACATTTACTTTGGAAGTATTCAATTTTATTTAAATTGAAATGTAATTCTGTTTCTATGGGAACCTGGAGGCTAACCAATCCAAATAGCACACCATAAGTTTATTTCTGTTTCAATTAGGTTTGCCAAGTTCTTTTGTAAGGTGTTTACCAAAGATAATCATATTAGCTTTGTTAGAGATGAAACAATTTGGTGCAGGTGTGTGTGTGTTTTAATTGCTCTTATTTTTTTTAATCTGACTTATATTTTCTTTTATATTCCCTAGAGAAATAAAAGCATTTTCCATAGAAAAATTCATTGAAAACAAATTGATGTAATAGTGAGGCTTTGAATTGTTGAGCAGTAGGTAATTGTCAAGCATTTTAAGTGCATCAAATATTTATGCCAACCTAATGAATTCATGGTACAAGATCAGTTTCTCTCACGTCCAACACATGCAAATCCTACTCTACCATTCATTATCACTGAAACTAAAACAAAGAAAATAACAAAATTGAAAAATCAGTCTTCGTGATACTGCCTAAGTACATTCTGCATTCTCTGATTCATTTCTTTGTGTGAATGAAGACTTGCGCTTATTTCATTCCATTTTCTTTCACTTAATGACATAATACGAATTTCATGGTATTTGTTGTAATACAAAGTGTTCTCTTCCAACCAGTTATTCATATTATCAGATATATACACGTAAAATTGGAAGAAGAAAGAAATGTATAAGAAATTAAGAGAAAAATTATAATCAATTGAAAGAAGGAAACAATTTAAGTATTATCTGCTTTTTTCAATAGACCAGCAGAAATGCACAGTACAGTTGTCCAAACCATCCTGCTTCCATATGTAAATCTCTTTCCCCCAATCCCTCTCCTGTCCTTCTCAACCCAGTAGCTCTTTCCTTTTGAGTAAGTTCATTCTCTTTTCCCTGTAATACTGGGGCCTTGGAGGTGGCTCAGTAGAATAAGGACTTACCTGGCAAATGCAAGGGCCTGAGTTCAAGCCCCGGTTCTGAAAAAGAAAGAAAGAAAGAAAGAAATACTTCCAATGTTACAAATAGTCTGAAAGAAATTGGATTCTGCGGTTAATCATTCCATTTTCTCTGCCTGCTCAGTATGCTTTCAGCATACCACCAAACCTGGGTGAGAAACTTCACTTTACGTAGTATTCACAGGAAGAAAATATTTGAAAATTGCAAAGCCTAGAGATCTTTTGACTCAACACAAAGCCAAATACCTTCAATATATATTTCCTGGTATGTATTCTGCAAGTTTAATCTCTTTGGAGAGAAGTGGAAGAGAAACAGTTTCCTTACCTCAAAGAACTATCAATAGAGCACCAATATACATTCATGATAACACATTAGCATTATTCATAAAAGATAAGTTAGGGTAAACAATGCAATTGGCTTAAAAATACAATGATGATCAATGTGGTATTGGAGAATGTGGTACAAAAGAGATAAGAAATAACAACATCTCTTGTGGTGCTTGTGGTGGATTGTCAGCTGGTGGATTACACCCAGATTAACTGAACCAGAGTCTTTCTGGGTGCAGGAGACCCACCTGGGGCTTGGTGCCTGCAGCATAAGAGGCAGAACTGAAGAAGCTCTTAGGAGGCTCTTACATCAGCTATTTCAGAGAAGCTGTTGAGAAGCCGATAGGGAACTGCTGGTTCTCTTGGGCTATTTTGCTGGAGAACCTTGTCATGCTGGCTTTCCTGGTGAACTTGGCTGTTCTCATCAGAGAAGGAGCTCAGGGCCTTCGCTGACAGTAAGAGCAGCTATGGTTCACTTTGGGGGAGCTCTGGTCCTCATCTTGAGCATCCTTTTTTTGACTCTGGAGGGGAAGATGGTGCACTGTTCAGTCTGCTGCAGTAGCTTGTCACCTTGGCTTTCCTGATGGGAACTCAGCTTTGCTCATCTTCAGAGGAGCTTGGGACCTCACTGCTGCTGAGGATGGCTGTGGTACTTGTCAGGGGAGCTCTGGTTTTTACTTTGGGTTTGCTTACTGCCTGTGAAGCAGATCCCTCAGCCTACTAGCACAGATCCTTCATTTTTCTGGCAAGGACTTTCCAGCTTCCATCACTGACCTTTGGGCCTTCCCAGCTCAGATCTGTAAAATGGGCCTGCATGAGACACTGTCATAAGTTCTAGGCCTCCAGCTAGACTTGTGAGAGGCATTGTTATGAGCTCTAGATTTTCAGCTGGATCCATACAGGATATTAAGTTCCAAGGCCTCAGCTGGATTGTTTGGTATTTAGCATGGGGACAGATTTCTTGCTCTCCTTGTATATGATTCTTTGGGTGACTCACTATGTAACAATGTTAAATTAGGTGTCCTGTGTTGCATTGTTCCCCTTGCAAAGCCCTGAAGTATTAACAGTGCTTTATTCCTGTAAGTTTTGAGTCGTTAATATGTATGTTGTTGTGCACAGGTAATACTGAAAGTATTGTTAAAGTAATGCAGGAAAAGAAGAAAACGATTTCATTTAACAGCTTTTACCTCACAAATCAACAACTTCACTGATATTATCGTAAGCATTATTTTCACTCTCTTCCACTCAAAAATATCTCTACCTTTATAGATGTTCTTACTCTAAATAGCACCACAATTGTTGACAGTCCTGTTCCTATAAGCTTTTCTTCCAGTGTCTTAGTTTTCATTTTGCCACCACTGGGATTTTGTAGACATATTTACCCTTGCAGCTATTTTAACTCCATAGCAGCTACCCTTCCTGTAGTCAGAAAGGCCGTTAATATAATAAATGATTCTGCAAAATATATTTTTTCATTATCCTCACCACAGTTTTCTTGGCCATCTTTATCATTTTCAACTTTTATATTTTCTTTTCTTGCCAAAAGGTTGATTATAATGAGTTTAGTTTTCTCTTTGCTGTCCCCCACCCCAGAGTGGGGTTAACTTTGTAACGAGATCTAAATTTTTGCAGGTCTGCATATAGTTAACATTAATCGAATAATTTAGCATTTGCTAGCCCAGTTTATGTAAACCTGTCCCTGCTTGGTTTATTTCTCTGGCGAAAGCCCTACGGATGCAGATATTAGTATCAAAAGTTGTTCTTGAGGGGCAGAATTTTAAAGATAAGTTTTATTAATTGTTTCTGGGTGTTCAAGTGCTGTTTCCCCAGAATATTAAATTTAAAGTCTCTTTGATTAATGACATTCCTGACAGAAAGCAGTAGGCTCATTACATTTTGTTGATGTAGCAATAAATATATGCAATATATTGACACTGGATAATCCTAATCAAATATTCTTCAAAGGTAATGCTCTGCTGACCATAAAATTGATATCTCACTATAACATTTGAGTAAAACTACATATTTTGAAGAAGTTTCCTGGGTAATATTATGAGAGAAAACGGAAATAAAAGAATAAGGTCAAGGATTTCAATTTTCAAGTTAACATTATCCGGAAACTTTCTTTTGCCCTGAAGTAATCTTTTATCTCTTATGGGTACAGGCTGGGATTTCTGAAAGCAAAACACAGAATCACTCCTACATGTAGATAAATTATTATGTAAATTCAATTCCTAAATTTGTAGAACACGTGCTATAAAAATGAGGGCAAAATTTGAAAAGAAACGGGATCATCACCAGAGGAAAAGACGATATGCAGAAATCCCATTCTTACAAGCTGTGTATTATTTTTTCTGTATTTAGGACAAGGTCTACAGGGTCTCACCATGTAGACCGGCCTCGTAGTGATTCTCCTGTCTTCAGCTTCGCAAGCCCTGGCTTTACAGTCGTGCGCCACCACACCCAGTCTCAATCTCCATCTCAGCGTGCCCGGCACATCATGCCAGGGATCGAATTGCAGCCGCTGCGCTCTGCCTAAGCAAGTGCTTCAGTCTGCTGAGCCATCTGGCCCGTCCACAGCCTATAAATTTTGCTGAGAATTCTTAGCATAAACATTGTTCACAAATCTGCACAAATAAACCACCCTGTGACTAAAAACTGGGGTAGCTTCCCGTGTACTTTCTGGACACTCTTCATTCTCTTCAGGATATTTTGTTACTGCCTTTTGCTTCTTTGATCTATAACTCAATTACCTATGTGCAAAGCTTGAACTACGAAGTATCACCAACCATAAAGAATATTACACACACAATAACTGGACAACTTTTAAATCTTATATGTCTAGAAGTCTGGTTAATACAAGTACAACTACTAAGGAGGCAGGCTATTGGAAGAAACATAATATTGGATCAGGCCAGACACATCAATGAACAACTTTTCAGTGTCTTACTTTGAGAGATTAGAAAGACCTGCCACTGTTTGCAGAGGCATGACTTGAGAAAGGGCCTACAATAAATAAAGCAGAAATATTAGAGCTGCCTTAGTGTTCTGGCCAGCAAGACATTGAGAATCACAGGGAAACTGGAATACTGGAATGGCTTTATCATGTAAGAATTGTCTTGTCTCTGTGGGGAACAGAGCTCAGTGGCACAGCAACTGCCTGGTAAGTTCAAGGTCTGGAGTTCAATTCCTAGTACAGAAAAAAAATTGCTCATCTGCCCTGAGATATTTATTTAAATATGAATATAAGAAATTACTTTCTTCCCTTTCTTTCTTTCTTTCTTTCTTTCTTTCTTTCTTTCTTTCTTTCTTTCTTTCTTTCTTTCTTTCTTTCTTTCCTTTCTTTCTTTCTTTTCTCCCTTCCCTTGTGCCAGTTCATCATTCCTTTTTGATCAGTTTCCTTCCCTTTCACAATATCTCTTGTGCCTTTTGGATTTTATTTACATTTTCAGATGCTTAAACCAGGGACACAATGCAATGTTCAAACGTGCGAGTCTGATTTATTTTATTTATGAGTGTGGTTACTAGTTGCATCCATTTACTTACAAATGTCTGGAGTTTATATTTCTTAAGAGCTGAGTAATACTTCACTATTGATTTCTATTGGTCTATTGCAAGGAACAGATAATACTTTTTTCCAATTTTATATACTTATATCTGGTAATCTTAACAACTACTTTGAAGACAACAATATGAAATATCACAATTGTTGCATTCCTGTCATCTGGATTTGCTTGAAATTCTGTATCGTTTCTAATTTTTATTCTATTTTGTTTTCTTTAAAATAACAAAAAGAATTTATGTACTCCACCTTTCTCTAGGTCACAAACTCTAATGACAACTGCTATTCCTTAGATTCACACCTCCAAAACAATGGATGCCACAGCATGTAATTTTCAGAGAACTACAGTATACATGAGTTAACTTGTTTTTCTAGGAAAACACACATACAACTTAGACAGTCTAATAATTTTTACTTGATTTATATAATTACATAAATTGCAGTTTGGAAGTACAAAATACTGACTGGAGTCAGACCAACAGCCAGGGACCTTCTGTTGAATCTTAGACTTTAGAACGTGTCTGGTCATAGCAACAAAGTTCATACTGTCAGCATTTCTCTCTGATTTCTCTGAAAAGACGTTTCCCCATTTACCAGGGTGATTATTCACTAACAGAAGGTAGAGTTTGGCTTACTCCAAGGTACAGGCTGTGAACGGACCCTAGCTGCAGAAAGTCCAGAATATCACTTACCAGTGTCAGAAAGGAAGCAGAGATCTTGCAGGAATCAGCTGTTCACTGGAACTTTAGCTCACATTTGTCACTTACTGAGCTTATGGATTCCCAAACCACACCCCTACTTTTATTAGTTAAAAGCACAAATACACAGAAACAACTGGCAGAATCTCTACAGGTGGAGTGAATTTCTTTTTAAAAAGCTAAATATGAATAATTTAAATTGCCTCCAACTAAGAAACCAGCAGTAAACCTAAAGCAATGGTTTGTTCCTGCAGGCATTGAGAAGTTTAGGACCAGAATTTAAGATGCATGGAAAATGATCTCCTTCAACTCACATTCAGCTCTCCTATTTGGCCTTTGCAGAAGACAGATGGACTGCGAAAAATGGCAGTAGGTTTTCATAAACTTAACTAGAATTGACTTCAGGTGCATCTGATTTTCCAGATGTGGGTATATTTGGGAGCAAATTAACATATCCCCTGATACCAGGTTTGCAGCTTCTGACATGGAAATTTTTTTTCCCTCAATACTTGTAAGTTAAGATCAATGGACAGTTTAGGTTTCGCTGGGAGGCTAGAAATATACCATCAGTATTACACTTCTGCATTATATCAACTCTCCGGGATTATGCCACAATTTATTTTA
>NW_004524738.1:5728767-5729743 GCF_000260255.1 Octodon degus
TGCACTATTCTGTCTTGGAAAATTCATGTCGCGTATTGTTCAATTTAGGATACTCGGTTCATTCATTGTCTTAATCTTTTCCATTTTTTGAAAACATTCAAAATCTTCTCTGGTAGCAATTTTGGATCATGTGATATAACATCATTAGACATTGTTACTGTTAGAATAACAACACTTTCTACTTCTTTCCATCTATGACCTTTTGGCTCTCATGAATAGTTAAAAAAAAGAACATTCAGGCCTACATATCTCTTCCAAATCCTGATAGTAATTATGTTGGATAGGTACTAAATGTGACTGATGGATAAATTCATATTTCCATTTTTAATTTCACACAACCTCCATATTGTTTTCTGTAATGGTTACTTTATCCATCATTTCATCCATCATTGTATAAGGGCCAACAATAGCTATCTTTCTGGGGATAAAGTAATAGTTCTTCATGATTGTAATGTGAATTTTCATGATGATTAGTAATATGGCATATACATTTAGTGGCCACTTGTATCTCCTCTTTGGAGACATGTTTGTTTAAATCACCAATCTTTGTTTGGATTCTTTTATATTAATCATTGAATAGGTTATATGAATCAAAGTCCAGTAATACATTATTTTTCATTACTTAGTTCAAAATTACATGCAACACATATTTATGTAACATACACAAAATGTCACAAGAAATTTTCTTAAATAATTTTTAAAATCATGCAAGATTCCACTTAGAAAGTCCTTCCTGCATGTTACTACTTATATGTGGTTATATCTGCCTTTTACAAGTTTGTGTTAAATTGAAGAAAATTTGGAACAGAGCTTCATTTATCAATTATGTTTAGTTACAGTATATTTTAAAAATTCTTATTTCAAGCCTGTGAAATGCAAGCTAGTGACTGTCATTTAGAGAATACACCAAATGAAATAGGGAATAGAGGTAAACACAAATGTCGCACTTATTCTCCATGAGAACTTTCTTTCACAT
>NW_004524738.1:5731000-5731433 GCF_000260255.1 Octodon degus
AGCTGTCACTTTTGGGTCTGATAAGGTCAGTGAAATCCCCTCAGGATTTATCTTGAGATCCTGTACCTCACATTGTAGATCCTTTGTCAGTGTCAGTCATGTGGATGAGACATGGCCATTACTTGCCCAATGTTCTCTCTGTGAAAGCCTGAGAGAATGTTTTCTCTCCATGTGACTCTCCTTAGGCACACTCTACATCATCGATCACTTTCCTGTGTGGTCCCAAAATCTCCTTGATCAGAAAATTTGGGACACTGCCGAGTTACATGATGTTACACTACAAGTTCTCATGTGTCCTGAGTCTTAATTGACCTTGGAAGGCGAGGGCCAAAATTTTGGCTTTCCTTGTGGCCCTTCTTTTTCTCTTATTTTGGTCTGCCAACTTAGATTGTTAAACATTCAGAAGACAAGATTATTGTTATTACCACACAAC
>NW_004524738.1:5733362-5734763 GCF_000260255.1 Octodon degus
ATGCCAGTACCATGCTGATTTTATCACAGTACTCTTGTAGTACAATTTCAAGTTAGGAATTGTAATGCCTCCTGCCTTGTCTATATTGCCCAGGATAGCCTTTGCTATTCTAGGTCTTTACTGGATCCAGATAAATTTTAGGAAAGATTTCTCTACCTATGTGAGGTACACTGGTGGTAGTCTGATAGGGCTTGCCTTGAATCTGTACAGCAATTTTGGGAATATGGTCATCTTCATAATGTTGGTTCTTCCTATCCAGGAGCATGGGATAGCTTTCTATTTTCTGAAATCCTCTATGATCTCTTTTTGAACAGTACTGTAATTTTCCTTGAAAAGATCTTTGACTTCTTTAGTTAGATTAATTCCAAAGTTTTATAGCACCATTTTCCTCGGTGCTATTGTAAAAGGTATTGTTTCTACAATTTCCTTCTCAGTGTGTTTGTTGTCTGTGTAAAGGAATGGTATTGACTTTTGCGTATTGACTTTATAACTTGCTATGCTACTGAATTTCTGTATTAATTCTCGTAACTTCTTGATGGAGATTATTGGGTCTTCCAAGTAAAGTATCATGTCTTCAGCAAATAATAATAATTTAACTTCTTCTTTACCTATTCTTATTCCTCTTACTTCTTTCTCTTGTCTAATGGCTGTAGCAAATGATTCCAGAACTGTATTGAATAGGAGTGGTGATAGAGGACATCCTTGTCTTGTACCAGATCTAAGAGTAAAATATTTGTTTTTCCCCATTTAGAATTATGTTAGCCATTGGGTTTTCATAAATGGCTTTTACCAGATTGAAGTAGAGGCCATCTATTGAAATTTTCTGTAGGACTTTGAACATTTCTTCTGTGTCTTCTATTCTGTGAGAGTAAAGATTCTCAAAGTAGATATTGATAATCCTCTGATTTTCCCCTGGGTCTGGGGTAATTACACACTTTCCATTCCTTATTGCTTGTATTTGAATTTTTTCTTTCCTCTTTTTGATGAGATTAGCTAGGGGCTTATCGATTTTATTTAATCTTTCAAAGAAACAGCTTTTGCCTTTTTTAATTCTTTGAATTGTTTTCTTTGTCTCAATTGAATTAATTTCTGCTCTGATTTTTATTACTTCTTCTCGTCTTTGGGCTCTGGGTTTGGTCTGCTCTTCCTATTGAGTTGTTGAAGGTACAGCATTAGGGTAGTTATTTGTTCCCACTCTGTTTTCCTAATGTGTGAGTTCACAGCTATGAATTTCCCTCTGAGAACTGCTTTCATTGTATCCCATAAATCCAGATACATTTTGCTTGAATTTTCATTGAATTTTAGATATTGTTGAATTTCTTGTTTAATTTCATCTGTGACCCATTGGTTGCTGAGTAGGGTGTCATTTAATTTCTATGTATTTAAGGTTGTTTTCTCATT
>NW_004524738.1:5735091-5736582 GCF_000260255.1 Octodon degus
TTATGAGTGTTACCTCTTCCTCTTGAATTTTTCCCCTAACCAGTGTATAGTGACCTTTTTTATTTTACTTGATCATTCTTGATTTGAAGTCGATACTATCTGAGAATAGAATTGCAAACCCTGCTTTTTTCTGAGGGGCTGGTACATGTAGTATTTTGTTCCATCCTTTGACTTTCACCCTATGAATGTCTTTATGAGTTAAATGTGTTTCTTTTATACAGCATATTGTTGCATTTTGTTTCCTAATCTACTGTGCCAGTTATTTCTCTTAATTGGTGAATTGAGTCCACTGATGGTTAGAATAGAGATGTATTGACTTATGATTGACATGTTATTTACCTGTTGTCGTTTACTCCTTTTTCTCCTGTGTTTAATTGCTTGCCCTCTTTAGTTGTTTGCTCCCGATCTCATTCGTGGAGTTCTGATCATTTTGTTCCCTGTCTAGAACATCTTTCCATGGCCTGTGTTGGGTTGGCTTTGTCATCATGAAATTCTTTAGTTGTTTTTTGTCATGAACGTATCTCACTTCTCCATCAAACTTGAAGGAGAGTTTTTCAGTGTATAGTATTATGGGCTGGAATTTGTTTTCATAGAGGACTTGAGGTACTCTGCTCCATGCTCTTTTTGCCATCATGTTTTGTGAAGAGAAGATGGCTGTTATTCTGATGAGTTTTCTTTTGAATGTGGTCTGCTTCTTTTCTCTAGTGGCTTTTCAGTAATTCTTGTGCTGAATTACTGGGACGATGACTATTATATGTCTTGGTGTGTTTTTATTTGGGTTGAGTTTACTTGGTGTTCAGTATGTTTTGGTTACCTGAATGTCAGTTTGTTTCCTCATATTTGGGAATTTTTTTGCTATTACTTCTGCCCATATTTTTTTAATGTTATTTGTATTGACTCCTTCTTTCTCATTGATGTCTATTAGTCTCACATTGTTCTTCTTTGTATCATCTTGTAGATCATTGATTATTTTTTCTGCATTCTAGTTGATGTTAAGAAATTCTTTCTTACCATTTCACTAGCTGCACCAGTGTCTTCAAGATCTGAAACTCTGTCTTCACATTCACTTAAACTGTTTTGCAAACTTGCAATTGAGGCTTTAATTTCTTCTATTTCTCCTTGACTCTGCTTCATGCTATCTATTGCTTTCCTGTATTGCTCATTCAAGGAATCTGTCATTTTTCTAATCTCCTCTATTTTTCTATGAATGTCTTCTTTAGAAGCAGTTGTTAATTGTTTTACTGCAGGTTTTTTTTTTCAGATTGGGTTTCCTCTCTATGTTTCTGTAGTTGATTCTTTACTTCAGATGCTAGGAGTTCTGAGAATACTTTTTTTACTTCAGAAAATAATTCCTCTCTGAGTTCCTCTATAATTATCTGCTGTTGCTTATTTACTATTGATGCTATTAATTCATATATTTGAGCTGAGCTAGTAGAAAAAAAATTCCGCTCTGAGTTCCTCTTTGACTTTCTGCTGTTGCTTATTTACTAT
>NW_004524738.1:5737685-5745178 GCF_000260255.1 Octodon degus
CCAAAAGTGTCCTTTTTATATGCAGTCTAACTTCACTTGAGCAGATGACATGGTTTTATTCATGTTATCTTTTCAGTTATGTTACAAATATTTTCAAATATTTTCAATATTTTCATATCCTTTTTTTAAAGCTTATAACACATATTTTGTATTACTTTAAGCTGTTTTGTAAACACTAATGCGACTCATGTATAGTAAAGGTAATATACTAATCTTTGCCCCACATCTTCCCTTATAAGCCTATGGTAATAGGGTCATTCAGTTTATCTACATGTTCTTATTACCCAATATATAGTACTTTTATTTTCTAGTTAGTTTGAAAATAATAAGTTTACTTCATTCCTTCTCTGATGTTCTTTCTATTGCATTTCAAACTTTATGACACTATTTTCTTCTTTCTGAAAAATGATTGTGACATTGTGAAAAAAAAAGCTCTTGCAACAATAAATATCCTCATGTTGATTGCAAAAAAATCATTTTTATTTCCTTTAGGTTTGAAAACAGTCATTGAATTTGAATTCTAAGTTGATGGTTTTTTTCACTTTCAATACTTTGCATCTTCATTTCTATTCTGTATTTGTTTACTTGATTTGGGGCAAGAAGTAAATCTTTATTTGTCTGTTGTAAATGTTTACCTTTGTCCTCTAGAGATATAATATTTCTCTCCCACTGATTTTGTTAACATTTTTCCTATGGCTGGAAAATAGCTCAGCAGTTTAAACGCCTGCCTATCATGTTCAAGGACCTGGGGTTGATTCCCAGTACCACCTGTTGTGCAGGTCACGGAAACCAGATGTGATGGAGCAGGCCTATGATCTCAGCACTGGAGAACCTGAGGCAGGAAGATCACTGTGCGTCTGAGCTGCGTATTGAGACCCCGTACCAAATAAGCAAAAGTTTTAAATTTTTTTCTTTGTATTTGATATTGTTATTTATTTTATGATTTAATTTGAGTAAAATTATCTTATGTAGTGTATGGGGGTGTGTGTGTGTGTGTATGTGTGTGTGTGTATGTGACTCTGCATATTTATTGTTTTTGTTGTTCTTTTATACTCCTGGATCTCTGGGGCTGTGTGTAATTTTAAAGACTTCTTGGCCATATTTATTGTAAATTCTTCTGGTTTGTTCTCTCTTACCATTCTACAATTATATTTTCCTCATTTAAAAATTTCCAACAGTTCTGTTTTATTTTCATATTTTCTTCTTCAACTTAATTTCAGAGATTTGTATTTACCTACTTTCAAGCCCAATGAGTGTTGTTTTTTTTCTCATATTGGACTTATTCACATTCCGTAACAACATTTTGTTTTATTTTATCTTTTGCAATGTTTCTTGTTGGTATGTTCATAATACTGCAGTTTTTCTGCCTACAGTAAATACCTGTATCAGTGTGCATGTTTATAGTCTCCATTAGAGTCCCAACATATTTATCCTTATTTCCCTATCTTATAATTTTATTATATACGACATATATCATAGCTGAGGTAGTTCTCATGGTTGCTTTTCCCTTTCAGATTGCATTTCTTCTGCACTTAATATGTATTGTATAACTCGTTCATTGAAACATAGCCATGTTGTTTCAGGCAGCAAATCTGTTATTTTGGCTAGTATTGCAAGCAGACTGTACAAGGGAAACGATTTAATATAGGACACATTATTTATAGGATTATTTTATAATATTCACTCAATACATAAAATGTAGACTATTGACAGAGATCTATCTAGGCACGAGAGACAAAGACTCATGCTAAGGGCATGGATCTCAAAGCAGTGTTCTACACAAGTCCAACTGAAGCTGTAGATCCCACTGCAATGCCTCAAGCAGGTCTGTATCAAAGATCTAGTCAGGGGAGGCCTAAACGTCTAGTGGAAGCCAGAAAGACTGAAACAGCAGGATGAAGCATCAGTGTGATCAGGCTGAGGGATCTACCCTGAGGCAGAAAGTGATGCTCAAGGTATGGACCAGAGCTACACTGAGGACAACCACAGCCATCAGCACCAGAGAGGACTTTAGGGCCTCCAGTGATGAGAACAGCTGAGTTCATATCAGAGAAACCAGCCTCCCAAGCTTCTTCAGCAAAATCACAGCACAATCTTCCAGGAAGTTCTCCTTTTATGCTGTTTGTAACAATCCTCAGGTGGGCCTTCCACATGCAGCACCATGCTGATTCAGTTCAGTTAAATTTTTCAAGTTAACCAGTAGTTAATCCACCACAAAAGACTTGTGACTAATTATTGCTGTAGTTTTTGCTGCCAGAAGATGCAAATTATTGGAATATCCTTGCTTTTCTACTCCTTTTTCTGGACCAGGAAAATAGCTCAGTAGCTTAAGCACTTGCCTGGAGGTCATAAGGTCCTGAGTTCAATCCCCAGTACCACAGGAAAAAAACAAACAACAAGAGCAACAACAACAAAACCCTGTAATCCTTTCTTGATTTGAATTTCCTAAGCACATTTTAGAAAGAAAGCCAATGTAGTGAAATGTTTTTATTTATAAATGTTAATAAAAATATGGGAGTGTAGTTTTAATGCATGAGGAAAGAGAAACATTCTATGATATTTCAGTTAAATGTCAGGCCTTTCATGGGTACATGTTTATGTCTTGTTATCTTTATAACAGATTCTTTTTGTGCTTTTCAAATTCATGAGATAGGAGGTCTGGAACCCATATGACATCAAAAATGATTTTTTCTCATAATTTTTGTATAAGATTTTCATAAGCATTTTATCTTGGAGATTAGATGTTTATGAGTGAAGACACTCCGAGCACATTTCAAAATGATTCCTCTTCCTTTCCTTTTATTACTGTCACAGGAGGATCTTTCTTGGCTTTTTATTATAAGCCTTACATGGTGAGGTCTGGGAGATAATAAACACAAAAGTACAGACTCTCCCCCAAAAAATAAAGCTTGCAAGAGAAGACAAGGCTTATTCTTGATTTCAATTAATCAGTGCCAATCTATGAGACTTAACCTTTGTGTGTCTGCATTTACAACTTCATGAGCATCTGCTCTGTGTGACCACATGTTGGTTGTAACTCTCTCAATTACCCATCTGTCAGATGTTGGGGTGACAATTTTCCTCAACGAGCTCAGTGCCACGATGGCTCCAAAAAATCCGATTTACCTCTTATATCCTAGCATTTTACAGTTCAGATAACACGTTGGAGGTCAAAATTGATTTTTGTAGAGTTGGTTTGTTTAATAAACATATACATGAGCTGTATATCTCACACATTTAACTGCCCAATTAGTCTTGTCCCTGAGTTTCTAGAACATGGGCTGTGTGTTTTTTGTGAGTATTCCATATATATGCTTTTGCTAATATTAGCATTTTTCTGTTATACTACAGTGGCAGTGAGGGTGGGAAATTTCATCATGGTATCTCGCAATTGCATTTCCTTGAATTCACTTTGCTTTAAGAATAAAGCATTGAGACAAATAAAGTTCTCATTGTATGGTCTTTTCACTTTAAAAACTTTTATTGCAATTTATTCTAATAATTTTGCTTCACACACAACAATTGTATATATTTATGAATTAGAATATAATGTGATTTGTATAAGTCTTGGACAGTGATTATATCGGGGAACTGGGAGATAAATGAGAGCCTTTTTTGTTTTTGTATTTTAAGGATGTGTCTACAGGCTGTTCAGGGTCTCACCACTAGATCGGAATCGTAGTGGTTGGCCTGTTTAGAGCCTCCCAAGAGCTGGGATTACAGGTGCGTGCCACTACAACCAGTCTCAGTTGCTACCTCAGCATGCTCCAAGGTGGGACTGGCACAGCAGGCCCTGGGATTGAACCCCCTGTGCCTGCTTGCAGGTGCTTTAATCGGCTGAGCCATTGGGCCGGCCCTGAGCCTTTCAAATAGGTGTAAAATGCTCCCTTTTCTCAGTTGCAGCTGGATCAGGATACATTCCAGTATCAGATTACTGAGCCAGAAAAATGTTTCATGAGCAATGTATTCTAAAGTAGCCTAAGAGTATCTTTAGAGGGGTACAGATGAAATATAAAGACGTGAAAGGAGAGCATAACTTATTTTATGATATAGCATATAATTGTTCTGGGATGATGGGCACATGTCTGTGTACATGTGTTTCCTTACCTCCTGGCAAAAACTAAATCATTCTTTCCTTGTTGGTCTAAGATTTTTTTTTTCAGAACCAGGGATTGAACTCAGGCCCTTGTTGGAGAAGCACTTATTCCACTGAGCCATCTCCCTGGCCTCTGGTCTAAGACTTTTGAGAGGAGCAATTTAGATTTAATTTTTCTAATATTGTATATAATAATTCTGAGATTTTCTAGAATAAAATAAATCTGTTGAATAATGAAATTAACTAAGTATATGGTAGCAAGGAAATGCTTTTTTAGACATCTTGAACATTTAAGAATGTTTTTGTCCTTCACAGCAGAATCTGAGATGAAACACAAAATATTGAGGTAATCTTATACCAGTTAATATGGGGATATTTTTCTCTTCCTCATTGGAATCATATTTCAGTCATGTTGAGCTTCATTACAATGTCCAATGACCCAATTGTCAGTGCATATATAATTAAAATATATTTGGAGAAATATTATACAGTTTAATTTGTGTTCCAATTAACATTTTGCATTTTGCTGTTAGATCTTTCATTACAAATGGATTGTAAAATTAAATGGGATAACACATTTTCTATATTTAGTAATATCTAATTTTAATTTGTACAGTACTTTCCTAGTGAGAAATTATGAGCAGTTGTCATCACTAGATATAATAATGAGATGATTGTAGCAATATAAAAAATTCCCTATAGCTTACATCCATCTTCTTGACAAATACATTCTGCCATCATTTGCCTTCATGATGGAGTAAATGTTTTATATACAATTAAAGCTTGAAGCTACTCTTTTGACCAGTATATCAGGCCTCAAGATTTTACATTGTATGGTTATTATCGGAGAACTTGCAACACGGTAATGTTACATCTCCTTAAGCTAAAATAAAAGTACATCTACTTTGAGATTTTGGTCCACAGCCATTTGCCTATGTAATGCAAAAAGTTGTACCAGTTCTTTTATGAAGTTTAACTGAGTTAATATTTATGAAAAGATATAAGACAGTACTTTTAATTTGGGGCCATGTAGGTGCTTGTTACCACCACCAGTGATACCTCTTTCTTCTTTATGATTTAAATAATTGCTAATAATTCATATCCACTAACCTTCTTAGTATGCTTCTGTGTTGAACAAATGTCATTACTAGAGTAGGCACTAAGTTCAGATTAAGATTTTTAGGTAAGGAGTTGAGAATTGTACGTAGCAGAATATCAGAGGCACTACATTTATTTAGCTAGTTTAAAAAATCACAATTCATGTCAGTTGACATAATCCATTTTCTTTTGTTGGCAGTACTAATATGCAATTAAGTTTACTCTATTTTGTGAACTGCAAGCTCCATGATACTTAAAACCGTAGGACCTCAGCTTTATGTTCATTTACTAGCTCCAGAGTCAATTTCCTAAATTTTAAAGAGAGATTCTGAGTTTAACTTCAGTACCATTAAAAACTTTCCTGTCTCAACAACTTTCTCCTCAAGTTTTCTGTATCCCTCCTCAATAATTTTAGTCCCTAAATGCATAGTATGCCGAATACTCTGATTCTTAATTCACGATTTCTTCTTTTGTGTCTTTTACTCTACTTCACATTGTCTGCAGCAGATGAGCCCAGGATGTGAATTCACTTCACCAATGCTGAAACACATATTCTCTCTCCACTTAAATTTTCCTATTCTTAGAGCATCATCTTTCTTCTTTTGCTCCATGATATTCTAATTTTAATGATGCTATAATTTTTAGATGATCCCCAAATTTATTAATCTTTGTTAAATGTTCTTCCTGTCATTGTTCTGTTATCTTGTTTTCATTTTCCTCCAAGATACAATTAGAGTTCATTATTTCTTAACTGCAGTTGGTAAAACCTCCACTGTGTACAAAATGTAAATTAGTAAAGTTTCTGTAGAATTTCTGAATGAATTAAAATGCCTAGCATAGATCATATATATATATATATATATATATATTCATATGTGTAAGACATAGATACATAGATATAGATAAAAGATAAAGCCTCACTAACCTAAATTTGTTTTCAATTAATAGGACCATTTTGTAAGTCCCTCACTCTATGTTGCTGCCAATCTATTTCATTTTCCTCAAATCTAAGTGTTTCTACAATGCCACTTGAATCACCTAATTTCTAGTTCACTGAGAAAATACAAATGATAAAACAGACATCTTCAGTACATTTGATGACATATGAACATTTATAACCATATAATTTTCTCCTTTATACATTTGAATGCCTAGCCAGGGTTCTACAATTTATAACGTGCTTTTTGTACAAATCACTGTTCTGTAGGCTGCATTATTATATGATGTTCATAAAAGGTATCCTTCCATTCTTGCATTAGGTCAAATGGTTAAAAATTTTGGTTTATCAGCATTCCTATTAACCTCCTTTATTCTTGTCATTGAATATCAGTCCTGTGCACTTTTTGAAAAACAAGTGATGATAATCCTTATGTAAACTGCCCCCTGTTTACCTACAAAGCAGCAAAAATAAAACATCCAAAGATATAGAACAGGTCCTCAGTAGACATTTCTTCAATAAATTAAGGAAAAGATTATTCTATATACTATGAGAATAAAATCCAGCAGAAGTTTTCATGAAATTTAGTACCAATGTAAGCAAAATCTCTCTAAAAGAGTTATTGTTCCTTCTATTTGATATAATAAGGTCAAAATAATATTCTACTGTTTGATTTTTGCTGCTCAACTGTGCAGATCCAAGCTGGTACTTGAGCACGATTACTGTGATTGGGTTATTGGCTTCCTCCTTCTGTGGCTTTCTTTCTTCTTTTTTTTTTTTTTCAAAGGTTTCCAACACATTTTATTTTCTGGACCATAGTTGTGTGGCTTCTGAGAACCAATATCTGTATAAATTCCTATAACATGTCCAATTCATGCCAGTTCTGTGGTGGCAGCTCTGTGCTGCCCTCCAGAGTGGGGGGCCCCAGTCCCAGCAGCATGGGCGGCTCACGGATGAGTGCCTGCTACGAGCTCTTGCTCCAGGGAGCAGCGTCTTCCCAGCAGTATTTCCTATGGCGCAGATGCGTGAGTTTTGTGTGGCTCTGGTGCCTGTAAGCAGCAAGCATTCCAAAACTGCAGGGACACAGTGCTTCTCTATGAAGACAGTCTTGAGGATTCAGTGCCTTTGTGCTTAGTGATGGGAATCTCTGACTGCTTAGTAGGTTAAAATAAAAGGAAGCCTCTGTCTTCTATGTAACACAGACAACACCTTTTAGATCACCTATTTGTTCCAGAACTACAAAATTTAATTCAAGAAAATATAGGTCCCATGAAAGACTTAAAAGTTTTATAAAACTAAAATCTAGTTTTCCCCAATAAATTGTATTTTAGGCAAAACCCTCCCTTCTAAAATAATATTAAA
>NW_004524738.1:5746518-5753502 GCF_000260255.1 Octodon degus
GTTGTCTTAGTGGTTATTCATAGTACAAGATGCAGACATGATATCCTGTCCACAAACACTATTAGAACAAATATTTCTATTCATTGAATTAAGAGAAAGTAGCTGTTTGTCTATCCTATTTTGAATATACAGATACAAAATGGTCCTTCAAATGTATCCCCTTATTTGTTTAGTTTTGCCAGAGAAGGGTATTTCATTGTCATTTAAATATTGTAGGTGCATGAATTCAAGAAAATATTTTAATATAGTCCAGTAGTCCATAATAGTAGTGGGTTTTCTGTAGGACTGGCAATGTCAGAAGTTGTTGACTTGAGCCTTTTACAGCTTGCCATATTAATATGACTTTACTTTTCATACTTTGGTTTTATACTTTTCTGCTAGATAGTTAAGACCAAGATAAAGCAAGACCTATATAACAAGAAATGTAACTTTTGTGTCTGATAAGATCAGTCAAATACCCTCAGGATTTATCCTGAAACCCTGTACCACAGTTTGTAGATCCTTTGTCCGTGTCAGAGATGTGGATGAGTCACAGCCATTGCTTGACCAATTTGCTCTCTGTGAAAGCCCAAGGGATTTTTTTTTTTTATCTCCATGTGGCTCTCCTTAGGCACACTTTTATTTTCTAGCCTAAATTACCATATAGAGAACACATCATATTGAGTTGTTTCCTTCTGTCTTTTATTAACAAGGACCATTTGACAGATTTTAATGTCCCTAATTAAGAATGTAAGCAATTATTTTTGAAATACTGAATTCAATTCCATCTAAATCTTATGCATTTTCAACCACATATGACTATTTTAAAATATCAATATTTTTCTTAGCTTATTTTTCTCATGTACAGAAAGATACGTAGGAATCTCACTTAAATGATCTTATTGCTGTGTAATTTTTTCAAGTCCACCATAATAGCTTCTTTTAGATGTTTATTCAGCATTTGCATTAACTTCTTAATTTTCACTTTAAAAACATTAGCAATAAAATTCAGCAAGCTCCTGTGTCTATAAAATGTAGTATTTTAGTGAATATCAAATCTTTTCTGAGATATATTTTAAACACAAGTAAACTATGCTAGTGACTCCACAGAGATAAGATCTGCAAGGCCTAAGAAAAGAAGTATCTGTCAATATACTTGACCATAGTAATCCATAACATTTCATATTTATATCTTGGTTCTGCAATTCTTTTTTTTTTTTTTTTTTTCCGGAATCGGGGATTGAACTCGGGCCCTTGCACTTGCCAGGGAAGTGCTTATTCTACTGATCCATCTTCCCGGCCCCTGGTTCTGCAATTCTAAGACAAGTTGGAGGCAGCATATTGGCTCATTTTATTTCAGTAAATTATTCTGTTAATGCAAGTTGTTCATCACACTACTAATTTTAAAACTGTGACCTTTTTTTTTTTGCCAAGCACCAGTAAAGTATTATGGAGATTCAATGCATCTGTCATTCAAAGATGAAGACACTTAATGAGTATTTTAGGAAAGAGAGTGTCATATTTGCAATGGAAAGGTTTTCCCTAATGGCTGATGAAGGCTTTCCTCAGAAGAGGCCATCACTGGGGCATGATCTGAAAGGATGTTGTTTCTTTGGCAACAATTTTCCCTGTTTCTTGGCAACCATAACAGTTTTCCTCTGCCAGGTGAAATCTGCTGAAATCAGAACCCAAAGTAAGTGCCTCCTTCACTGTGTTATGGGTGCAAAGTATTTTGTCCTGAAGAACGGAAGGTGACAAATTCAGAGGATTCTTTTTTCTTCTGTTCCCTTAAATTGTGCATCACTATGCCCCTGACCTCCTAGGAGCTCTGTCTTCTCTTTAACCTTCAAGCCTTTTGCAGAGAAGCAAAACAAACAAAAATCAATGTTGTATGCAAGTCTATTTTAGTAAAATACATCTCTCCACATTTTGCAGCACATTAGTATGAGGCCAGCAATGCAAGCAATTTTAGACAGAGAGACAAAAGTACCTAGAAGAAGAAAATGGATCCATTCTCTTCCCATGCTAACTGGACATCTGGAAAGGATTTTTTTTTTAACACAAACAGCACAGTATGTAGCTCACCCCACGCAGTGATTAGTAATACTTGGCATTCTCCATTGTTGCTATTTTACAGAATTATTCAAGCTAACATTTCAATTTGGAAGTTATTTGTAGGAATAAGTTTCAACTAAATTGTTTGTTGTAATTATTTGACGCTTTTATAGGCCTCATAATAAAGACTCAGTTTAAAATGAATCAAATATATTATCGTACACCAGCTATTTTATTCTATTCATAAAAAATAAGAACATCAAATTACCATGAATTAAACATAACATTATTAGTGTTGTGTTTTATTTTGTTTTCCCTTTCTGAGAACAATATTACACTGTTGTCGTAATGTTTGACAACACAAGCCCTGGAAGTGATACACTACTCAGTTACAAAAAAGGTATTTATACTTTATGTACCAGAGCACTTAGGCATTATGACTATAATAAAAGTGGAATTACCAAAATTTTGGAATCACTGTCATCTTAGCCATATGTGTATATTCAAGTGAATCTACACTTCAGATGGTAAAAATTTACCTGTTTCTTAGCGCTCATTTCAATTGGACAGGTATTGTTTTTCCATGTGTTGAGTTTAACATGAATGTTTCCCTTCACCTTGCACCCTAGTATTGTCTACAGAATCTTAAATTTTAGTTTTCATGTTCTTTTTTACATGATATCACACATACTAATTTTTTCCATTTTCTATTTTATCGCAAATACTTTGGTCAATGATTTAAAAAAAATCCAGATTTAAAATTATCAGCAAGCATGAGAGTTAGCCCAGGCTGAGGTCAGATTGTAGGTTCCATATCACTGCACATAGCTTTTGTGTCGGTCTGGCCTTCCACAGGAAAAACTTTCCTGAGCTGAGCTGCATCTGTGACAGGCCCATTTTTTCTCTTAATATTAATGCTAATCAGGTGAGATTACAAAACTAAATTTACTATAAAGACATGTTGATTGATATATGTGGGTATGAGATCATATTTACCTCCATGAATAATCTCCATGAATAATAGTCAGTTTCCTGAGAAATTGCACCTTGTTTTAATGAATTAAGGGCAAGGCATTTCCAGCCCCATATTTATCAATCAACAGTAAATAGTCTTTGCTGTTATGTCCAGTTTTGCTACACTTTTGCTATAGTTCAGAACCTCAGTGCATCTTCATTTGGTTAATTTTCTTTCCCGAGAAAGGAGAAAAAGAAGAGAGAAGTTTTGAAATAAAAATCCTTAACCATGTCTATGAGTAAGGCATATGAGCACTTTCATAAATTTTAAAGATCGTACTTTTCTATCTCAGTGAAGAAAGGACATTCGCTCAGTAAGACCCTTGCTTCTCAAGCTAACCTGATCTATAACCAACATTATAGACAGACTCTTAAATGTTGTGTATGCACAAATTCCAAAAAAATTCAGATTTTAAAATGGCACTCTGATAGTATCATGAGGTTTTGTTTTCCAAAGAGCAAAACTTGCAACAGATTTTTAAACAGAGTTTTAATAATGTTCAATAATATTCTAAACCAGGACATTTCCCTTGTCCTTTAACAAGATTACTCATAAATATTCTTCAAGAAAAAAATGGCTTACCATTTTTAATTTAGATATTATATTTCTCTCCATTAATTGTATTGAGGTATAAGAGGCTGAATGGTAAATAATACATTGATAAAGAAAAGCGTTACACACTTTGACACATATTAAAAATTTGCTGTCCGTGTGCAGCGTATATCAAGCTATCATTCATGTTAAAGCACAAGAGTGGAGCTTACTGTTTTTATGAAGTCTCACTAACCAGTGCTATGGACCAGCGGGATAGCTCAGTGGTCTAAGTCACCTGCTTAGGCAGGCTTAGGCAGGAATGCAGGCACTGTAGTTTTATTCTAGACATCAAACGCCAAGCCAGCCTTGACCGTAAAGTGTGCTAAGCTGGCCACAAAAAAATGAACCAATACTATATGAATTTATCTTAAATAATTTTTTTACTTAGATGTATTTTGTTTGTTTTTTGGGTCAAAGTCTTCCTCTGTAATTCAGGCTGGCCTTGAACTCATTCTGTAGCCCAAACAGACCCCAATCCCTTGGAATACACTTTCTTCAACATCCAAAGGGCTGGGATTACTAGAGGGTGCCGATGGGCCTGGTGTTCATATCTTATGAGGGGTATGTTAATATCACTTGACCCTTGAAGAGAGGGAATATATATATATATATATATATATATATATATATATATATATACACATATATATGGTATAACAATTTTTTTGGTGTTTCATCATCTTTCCTGAACTGATTTCTTTCTCTAAGTTCAAATAATTCCACCTATTCTTTTTCTTATTTAATTCATAGCTTAACAAATATAGGGGGCCTGCCCCTTAGCTCAGTTCTTTAAGTGGCTGCTTCAACAAAGCAGTCAGGCTCAGGTTGCTGTGGTTCGATCCCAACAACTCAAGCCAGCCAAACATGCCCTGAAGGCATTCGGAGAAAAACAAAACAAAACAAAACAAAACAAAACAAAACCTTCTGCCTTTTGGGGTGGGACTGGGGAGATAGCTCAGTAGAATAAGCCTTTGCCTGGCAAGTGCAAGGGCCTGAGTTCAATCCCCAGTTTCACCAAAAAAAAATAATAATAATAATTAATAAATAAAATAAAGTCTTCTATTTATCACATTTAAAACATTAAACAGGGTCTCACTGAATGCACTGGTAGGTGAGGGGCTTCAAGTGTGCCGTCTTCGCTAGCAGAGCCGGGCCTATATGCTAGCCACCGTGTTGAAGGGGCCTGCACTTGGCACTGACCTTGGCACCACCCACTCCTGTGTGGGTGTCTTCCAGCATGGAAACGTGGAGATAATTGCCAGTGATCAGGGAATTCGAATCCCTCCAAGCTACGTTTCTTTCACTGGTACTGAATGACTGATTGGAGATGCTGCAAAAAGTCGAGCGGCTATGAACCCACCAACACAGTATTTGATGCTAAGCATCTGATTGGACACAGATTTGATGATGCTGTTGTCCAGTCTGACATGAAGCACTGGCCCTATATGGTGGTGAATGATGCAGGCAGGCCCAAGGTTCAAGGAGAATAAAAAAGAGAGACAACGAGCTTCTACCCAGAAGAGGTGTTTTCTATTTGCTGACAAAAATGAAGGAGATAGCCGAAGCTTATCTAGGGAAGACTGTCACCAAAGCTGTAGTCACTGTGCCAGCTTACGTTAATGACTCTCAGCGTCAGGCAACCAAAGATGCTTGAGGTATTGCTCGTCTCAACGTACTTAGAATTATCAACGAACCAACAGCTGCTGCTATTGCTTATGGCTTAGACAAAAAAATTGGAACATAAATAATTGCACTGAATTTTTATATAGGAGGTGGCACTTTTGATGTGTCAATCCTCACTATTGAAGATGGAATTTTTGAAGTGAAATCTATAGCTGGAGACACCCACTTAGGTGGAGAGGATTTTGACAATCGAATGGTCAATCATTTTACTGCTGAATTCAAGTGCAAGCACAAGACTAACATTAGTGAGAACAAAAGAGCTGCCCTCCATCTTCATATGGCATGTGAGTGAGCTAAGAGAATCCTCTCTTCCAATACCAAAGCCCAGTATTGAGATTGATTCTATCTATGAATGAATCAACTTCAACACCTCCATTTCTCATGCTTGATTCGAGGTGTTGAATGCTGACTCGTTCCATAGCACTCTGGACCCTGTGGAGAAGATCTTCAAGATGCTAAAATGAACAAGTCTCAAAGTCATGACATTGTCCTGGTGGGTAGTTCTACATGCATCCCCAAGATCCAGAAGCTTCTGCATGACTTCTTCAATGGGAAAGAATTGAATAAGAGCATCCATCTTGATGAGGCTGTTGCTTATGGTGCAGCTGTTCAGGCAGCCATTTTATCTGGAGACAAGTCTGAAAATGTCCAAGATTTGCTGCTGTTGGATGTCACTGCTCTTTCTCTTGGTATTGAAACTGCTGATGGTGTCATGACAGTCCTCATCAAATGCAGTACCACCATTCCTACCAAGCAGACCCAGACCTTCACTACCTACTCAGACAACCAACCTGGTGTTCTTATTGAGGTGTATCAAGGTGAGTGTTCCATGAAGAAGGACAACAACCTGCTTGGCAAGTCTGAAGTCACCTCATGAACCCTGTGGTGTTCCTCAGATTGAAGTTATTTTTGATATTGATGTCAGTGACATCCTGAATGATTCTGCAGTCAATAAAAGTACAGGAAAAGAGAATAAGATTCCCACCACTAATAATAAGGGCCATTTGGGCAAGGACGATATAGAGTGTATGGTCCAAGAAGCAGAAAAGTACAAAATTGAAGATGCGAAGCAAAGGGACAAAGTGTCCTCCAAAAACTCATTGGAGTCCTACAATTTCAATAGGAAAGCAACTGTTGAGGATGAGATGCTTCAAGGCAAGATTAATGATGAAGATAAACAGAATATTCTTGACAAGTATAATATAATCAACTGGCTGGATAAGAATCAGACTGTGGAGAAAGAAGAATTTGAACATTAGCAGAAGGAGCTCGAGAAAGTCTGCAATCCCATCATCACCAAGCTGTAGCAGAGAGCAGGTGGCAGGCCTGGAGGAATGCCTGGGGGCTCCCTAGTGGAGGGGCTCCTCCCCCTGGTGGTGCTTCCTTGGGGCCCACCAATGAAGAGATTGATTAAGCCAACCCAAAATATAGCATTCTTCAATAAACAATACAATTGAAGGACCTAAATTTGTAGCAAATTCCTTGGCAGCTATTAAAGCTGAGCTGCTAAAGTACTGGACATTCTCAATACTTGAAAAATGGAACATGTACACAGGGAAACATAGCATTGTACTTTAAGCACTGTAATATAAGTGGAAATGCAAAGTCTTCAATAAAAATATTTAAATCGGCAAATAATAAAACATTAAACATTAGTA
>NW_004524738.1:5753782-5755227 GCF_000260255.1 Octodon degus
AATAAGCTGGCTCTAAGGCAGGGTAGGACGGCACAGGGGCAACAGTTGAAGGTGGTGGAAGACAACAAAAGCAGCAAGAGGATAAGGAGGCAAGCAAGCCTGTTTTCCTCCCTTATACTGTAAGAAGGCTACCACCCTCCTGGCAGGTGTAGTACTGACAGCAGCTCTGCACCCTTCTCTTCAACAGGATGAGGATGTTTGCAAAGTGAGAAACCTGATAAGTTGCTTAGTTAAACTTCTAAACTTCTCAAGGTGACACAATACATCAACCCTTACAATATGCTTTAACTAGAATATGCAAGAGGCAAAAAGGAGGAGGAACGTAGGTCATGATAAGCTGAACTAGCTAGATAGCTGAGTGGATACTTTACATGTTAATATCTTTTTTCTTACTTTATAATTAAGCATAAAAAACTTTACTCAGGTAAGACAACAGATTTAATCAAATTTTATGTATTTATTTAAAAATTATAGGTATTATTTATAGATAATTACTTAGTAATATATTACAGATATCATGCTACAAGTAAAATTATAAACATTTTCATGGTAGAATTATAAGGCCAATAGAAGTGAATAAAAACTAATAATGTTAAAATAAACCACCAAAACTGCCTGTCTTTTTACTTTTTTCTTGTTTCTGCAACAAAATGCCTGACAATCAGAATTAAGCAAAAAATGATTTATTTAGCTCACAGTTTGTTGAGGTTTCAGTTCATACTCAGTAGCCTCAAAGGCAGAGTAGCACATGGAAGACGCCAGCAGTTAATGGAGGCAGAAAATGGCAAAACAGCAAGAGCAAAAAGGCAGGAGCCGCGGCAACTGCAGCAGAGGCAAAGAACAAGCATCTTTCCCTTTCTTATATGATATCCACACTCTTTGCCCAGGGTAGGTGTAGCACTCACACCCATAATTCTAGTAGCACTCAGACTCATAATTTCAGCATTGAATCATGAATTAACCTCAAGCTCTAGAAGTCCACCCCATTACCACATTGGGCTTTGGGGGGAACAAAGACCATAACACTGCCAAAATAATTTTTGAAAAGTATAACTGGAAAAAATATTTCAAAGTAAGAATCTGAGATACATAAAAAAGAAGAAAAAGCAAAGCAATAAATAAAACAAATGAGAGCACAATTTATACCTGTGTCTTCTCTTTTAAAACCAGTCTTTAGTAAAGAGACCCAGAGTTTCTTGAATGAGTGGTTGCTTATTTAAGGGAGAAGGCTCTTAAAGTTATGAGATGAAGCTAAAAACACTATAATATTAGAAAGAAAAAAAGTGGTAAAATACTGACACCAATACACCAATGAAGTCATCAAGTATGCTAAATGACTCTTAGAATTCATCTAAAAGAATCCACAATATCCACAGATGAAATGTCAAAACAATAAAACACATATATTAATACTAAACTACAGTAACAAATATGAAATAAATATG
>NW_004524738.1:5755401-5756242 GCF_000260255.1 Octodon degus
TAATTTTATAGGAAATAAAATGGACAAACACTTCTTCAGTCAGGTGATTAAGGTCAATGTCTACATTGGTAAGTATGATGGAGTATATATTACTGGTAAGAACTAACATACAACCATTAAAGAAATCATTATGGACAATCATCAAACAAGAAAGCTAGAAATACCTTTCAGCCCAGCTCTTCCCCTTCTGTTTCTTTCTGAAACAGTTAAAACTATCATTTTACAAAGGTATATACATATCCATATTTATAGCAAGACAATTCTTAGTAATTAAATATTAGAAATGCATCCTATGACCATCAACAGGAGAATGCATAAAGAAAATGTGCTGTTTACAACAAGGAAGTACTGCTTTGATATAAGAAGGATACGCTTAAATAAATTTAGGAAGATGGATGTACCTTCAGTATTATTATTTCACCATAATATTAGGTGAAATCAATCAGACACACAAACTTAGGTACTACATTCTTTCTGTTATGTGAGAAACCCAAACTATAAGTAAATTGAATAGCAAAATAAAAGAAAAATAATAGGAATTAAGGAGATTGATTTTCCTTAGATGATGGGGGGTTGAAGATATGGAATGAGGAACAAAGGACAAATAGCATTTAAAAAGACTTAGGATTTGTTATGCACAATTTCTCACAAAGAGTGTAATCAAAACAAGCTGCAAACATGCACTTTTAAAAATTAAATAGAGGGAGCTTTCCTGCCACCATTTAAGAAATTTGACAGACTGTGTGTGGCCTGCTGCATGCAGGGTGACTACTAGAAGCTTCAGAAATGTTAAAACATGGGAGTAAAAGGCAATCTCAATCCTCTAGGGGGCTGGAGAGAT
>NW_004524738.1:5756541-5757807 GCF_000260255.1 Octodon degus
AGAGAGAGAGAGAGAGAGAGAGAGAGAGAGAGAGAGATTAAATTCTCTAGCTTACGGAAAACAAATCCATGATATAAAGACATACATGAAATGAGAAAATACATACCTGAAACCCCTGAAATTATAGCAATGCAAAGAAACAAGTCCATCAGGCTGCAGAAAGAAGTAAGATCAGAAATAATCTCTCAGGAGGAAAACACAACAATCTTTCCAAGAGGAAAGCACAACAATAGTGAAAGAATTGCTCAACACAACCAAGGTGGATATAGATACAAAAATAGTGGAGAATAGAAAAATGATGGCAACACTGAATGAACAATGTATGGATGAATTAGAAGGCATGCAATAGATTCAAACAGATATCTAGTAAATTAAAAATTCCATTGGAAGGTGGCAAAACCACTTGAATGCAACTGAAGATACTTTCTGATCTCCAGGACAGTGTTGCACCAATTGAACATTGAATAAAAGATCTTTTGAAACTGACAAGGAGCAAAGAAATAATTCAGCAACTGCAAGACAATGCAAAGAAAAATAATAAAATAAAAATAGGTGTCTATGGGGAGGTGAAAGATAGCACAAATGACATAAAAGTTATTTTCAGAAGTACCAGCAGAAAAAAATTCCAAAAATGAGAAAACAAGCTGAATTTCAAATAAGCAAAGCATATATAACTTCACACAGCCATAACCAGAATAAATCTACACCTAGACACACAATAACCATGATCTCATAAATTCTGCAAAAGAATAGAATATTAAATGGTGTTGGATAGAAGAAACACCTACAATAGAAAGCCCCACAATCAGAATCATGGCAGATTTCTTAACATAAACCACCAAGTCAAAAAGTGCTTAGAGTGAAGTATTTCAGGTCCTTAAAGAAAATACCTTCCAACCCAGATTGATGTACCCTGAAAAACTATCAAATTCAGTGGCAAAATAAGATGTTTCATGACAAAGAACAACTGAAGAAATTCATGACCACTAATCCGACCCTACAAAAACTGACAGATTTTCTAAAATATCTAGATGTGTCAGAATTTGACAGAATACACATTCTTGTCAGCTACACATGGGACCTTCTCCAAAATAAGCCAAACACTAGCACACTGAACACTCTTAAGTAAATGCTAGGGAATTAAAATTATCCTATGCATACTATCTGATCACAGTGAAAGAAGACTGGAAATTATTGACAAAATAAACTAGATAACCACCATAAATACATGGAAATCAAATAACAACCTCATAAATAACCATTGGT
>NW_004524738.1:5764774-5765225 GCF_000260255.1 Octodon degus
TTGAAAAGAAAAAAAGAATTATGCATATCATTTGTACTTTTATAATCATGCATGTGAAAGTTTATGTAAACTTTAAGTAAATTTTAGAATTCTTAATGTAGATGTGATTCTTAGAAGATGTATGAGCTATTAATAAGCATAATTATTACCTGTACCCTTTTTCTATCAAATTTTGCTTAATTAGTCCTAGTGTTTTACTGTATCTATTTAGTTATTGTTAGAAAATTGTGTCTTTACTCAAATATAAAAATAAACCAAAAGATATGTTTTAGGGTATTTGCACAAATAATATATTATATGTATTATTTGTACAAATATCTGTATACATTTATATAAAAAGAGGTAAAACAGAATTTCATAAAAATTAACAGAATACTGGGCTGGCCAGATAGCTCAGTGGACTAAAGCACCTGCTTAGGCAGAGCGCAGTGGCTAGGGTTCAATCCCAGGC
>NW_004524738.1:5766655-5774988 GCF_000260255.1 Octodon degus
TGGGGGATTGAACCGCGGTCCCTGTGCTTTGCTGAGCTTGTTTTAAGTAGCTGCTTTAGACCACTGAGCCATCTCACCAGCCCTGTAATTTACTTTTAACTATGGCATTGAAATTTAGCAAGAAAGCCCTTGTGTTTTAATATATGATTGTACATATTGTGGGCAAGATGAAACAAATTCAGCCTTTGGATTAAAGAAATGAATGTAATGACATTTATGATTATATCTAGCCATTTATTTATAAGCAACTGAATTTTTCACTGAGAATATGAAAAGTGGTAAGCCATTTTTTATATTCTCTTCCCTAAAAGAACCACAAGACAGATGATGGATCTAAGAATTTTTCAAACTCAGTGTTGTTTTGTGGTATGGGACAAAATAAGCTTTTCTAAAATCACACACAAAGCAATCAAGTGTTATAGAAACTCACCAATATTCAGGGTTTTTTAGTTCTAATTAATACAAGATGAGATAAAACATTTTAGCTTTTTGAACATTGCATATTAAACAATACTTTAAAATGCATTTCAAACCCTACCACCTAGAAACCATAGTACATTGTATACTGGTAAACCTCTCTAAAATGTTAAGTATAAATCAAGAAACACTTCCAATTTTGACAAGTGATAGTTACTATTCATAATAGGAATTTTTTCTTATCAATTATTTCTTTCATTTTTAGTAATATATCAAATCAATTCAAATACAATGACAATATTTATAGTCTATTTGGAAAAATTTGCAATGCAACTTTTCAGTATCACTCTTATTATATTTTAATTATGTTATCATTTTAATTTTATACATGCTTCAAAACTTACATTGATGTTGCCTCACCGTTTCCCTAGCATAAACTTTTAGGTATGTAAGTTTATATAAGAACTGAAGCTGAACAAGTTGTTAAACTTTACAATATTGGGAAATTAATGGTATAAACCAAAAACATTGTGGTAATTTTAGGCTTGTTTCCCAAGACTATTTGGATCAATTAATTTAGGGAACTATAACAAAATACCAGTGACCAATAGCTAAAACTACAAACATTTCCTTCTTGCCATTTTAAAGAGTCAGAAGGCAAATTTCAAGTGCCAGGTACATTGAGTGTTTAGGAAGATCCGTCACTTACAATGTGTTCACGTGACTGTCCTCTGTACCAGTTAATGGAGGAGAAAATGTGAAAATGGTCTCTTCCTATTCCTGTACTAAATTTCTTCAATAGGAGTTGACCTTGATATCTACAAATAATTTAAATTACCCACAGAAATCTTCACATGCAGGTGCCATCACCTTGTAGAAGAGGATTTTGAATATGCCTTCTTGAAGGAAAGATTATTCAGGTCATGCAACCATTAGAGTTTTCCACAAACACCTGTACCTTTTGATTTTTACATGACACCAAAAGATTCAGCAAATAGTTTTCACAACCAGTATCTATAAGCAAAGAAGCAGAGCCAAGATGCTTAGTGTGAATATTTCAGAACAGGAATGCTTCCTTTTGTCAGTTAAATATATAGAGGTCTCATTGCTGTAGGGCTTTATTTCCAATGTTTATGTCTTCTCATATAAAAGTAGAATTCAGAGCAGTACTGGTTAGCAATAATGGTTTTCTCATGGGTTCACTGTAATAAGTAAAGTAGAGCTATGAGGGGTTTTTAAAGCACATTTCACCAGATTCTCCTCCATTGAGAAATGGCTGGGGGGCAAAAAAAGGACAGAGAGAGAGAGAGAGAGAGAGAGAGAGAGAGAGAGAGAGAGAGAGAGAGAAATGGCTGGCTGGGTGAAAGAAGTGGACAGAGTCAGGAGGAGTGATAAGATTTCTGTAGCCTTGTCTAGGTTTCTCTTTTTTTTCCTCCATGAATCAATCACAGAAACATCTAACTGCCAGTTTTCTGTTGTCATTTATGTGTTAAAGTAGTACCCTACCAGAACTTCATTTCTTGGTGACACTCTCCCACATTTCAATGTTTTTGTCCGTTTCCTCCAGACATATAGGCTGTTTGTCAGCTCTCTATTGATGGCATGATATTAATTCATTCTCCTATTGTGACTAAACAAAAATTAAATACATCAATTTACCTCAAATTAGTTTATATTGATGACAAATTAACTCCATCAGTAGTATCTGTTAAGGAAAGAAATCACGCTTTGAACCAAACAATGTTTTCTGCTGCTTGTCTCTGCAGCTTCCTCCAGATCATTTGCATTGGACCCAACTCTTCCTTCCCAACTCAATGTCACAGTAATCAGCATCTGAATTTTCTCCATGATTGGGCTCAACTCTTGTTACTTAGAGACTTTTGCAAATGACACTGAGTGCTGTGAGTTTTTAGAGGCAGAGGTAGTCTGACTGAGCTCACACAGTCCATGTTCTTGGTCCTTCTGTCTTGTCCACTTCATTACCTGTTTCTTCATGGAGCTTAGAAACCAAAGATGGCTAATAGCCACTCCATCCAAGAAAAAAAGTAGCTAAAAATACCACTCTAATTAACTTACAAATTCTAAATTACGATTATTTTAAACATTCATCATGTGTTAAGAAAAACAAATTGATTGATTAACCAGTACTAGCACTCATTAGTCTGTTTTTATATTCAGCTTTACTGCTATAAAATAAAATAGTGGCTAGATATGTACTTTATGGTAATAATAAAATAAGCATAAAGTTATCAGAACATGTTGAGCATAGATAATGACCAAGGTCATTAATTTTCCAATGTCTTTTTTATACTTACTCTTATTGGTTGATTGTAATCCATCTGTCTTGGTAATCTACTGTAAAACTGTATTTTGTTTTTAATATCTGAAGTCCTATCATCATCCCACTGCAAGCACCGTCTGGCAGTACTTCAGGGCTTTGGGAAAGTGAGAGGAAGATTAATAACTGTAGATTGTCTGAAGTGTAATTAAGGTCCTTAGAAATTTCAAAATTCAATAGCAAAGTGTTGGCTTCCCCACTGGGCTGTATGACAAATGAATCTATTTGACCACGTGGATGCCTTGCATGGAGTGATAATGAGAGAGTCGATATTCAGTGGTGACCGGGAGTAGTAGGTGAAAAATTACTTCCTTTTGTACTCTTTCTCATGGCCCTTTAGAGTCAGGCTCATAAACAGATGGATTTAGCTGCTGCAGTTGTACTGAGAACTGAGGACCAAGACTCTACTCATAGACAGAGGAAATTACTTTTTCCTAGAATTAAAAGCAAAGCAAATAAGAAAGATTGCTTCTAAAAGATGACTATAAAAAGATCATACTTTAACTGAAAAAAGCTTTTTTATCTTTAGTTCTTGCTGGACATTTAGTTCGTAATAGATTAAATTCATACTGGGCAAAGACAGTGTTTTGATTCTGGTGTATATTTATGAGCTCTAAATCACTAACCTCATATTTATCAAGTTTCCTCTGTATACCTCAGTTGCATTGAGTTCCATAGAGAAATCTGATCAATTATTTTTAGTGGCTTACCTAGGAAAGATAGTTTATTTCCTTCCCAATACCCATGTACTCCAACTTTGACACTCCAATGAACTACCACTTCTATTTCCTTGCAAGGAAAACACAAGGAAGGTAAGATAGCAGACAGATATTTCTGAGATTCAACATTATTAAGTTTAAACTCTGATCTGTCCCTCCAATCACTTCTTCAATCTTAGGCTTTATAGTAACTTCTTTTGTTGCTTTAGCCAAACATCATCTACCAGCCAGGGACATATTTTTCTTATCTGCTGTGAACATTATCTACTAATATCTAACAGTTACATCCTTCTGAGAATCAGAGAATTGCTCTCAACTGACAAAGATCAAATACATCCTGCAATGGATGGTAAATAATGTTATAATTTTGGAGGAAAAATTCAGTTTATAATTATGTATGATTTTTCCCTCTGAGTTTGCTCTTCATCAAATTTGACATTAAAAGCTCTCTATTTTTCGGTGGTATCCAACTGATACTTTACATTTCTTATTTTAAAAAGAAAGATGATAAAAATAATAAAACAGGGTTTCAAATCTGTTTAGTAGGACAGTATGCAAAGCATTCATTATTGTAAAGTTTCTCTTTAAACTTAAAGTAATAATAGTGCCCGTTCTTCATTTATTTTAGAATTATTTAAAGCACATCAAAGAAGCCTGACAGTCATGTTTAACACATTCCTGGACCCTGTCTTCATGAAAGACAGAGTTTAGTACTGGAGGAATTTATTTCATCCATGGCCAAGTGTCATCAATTTGAAAGTCACATACACCCAACACTTGGGAAGCTGATTCTTAAAGAAAATTTTGAATCCATGCAGGATGGTATAGTTAACAAATTGTGGGCCATGTCATACAGCAGTCCCTTTGTATACCTGTGGGAAGGGAAGAGGGGATGCAGGGAGGAAGTGCCAGAGCCAAAGAGGTCAAGGGAAATAAACCAGTTTGTTTTTTAATTACAAAATCAGAATGATTAAACAGAGAATTGATTGTGTCAATTGAGGTCTATAGAAATGTCAAGTAGAGATTTCGGATTGCAAAGTCCACAATAGAATAGATAATTAATTATCTTACTAGGCAGCTGAATAGAGGACACAGGTGGGGATCAGGCTAAGGGAGAAGGTTAGGAAACAGGCACTGGATGTGATTCATCTTAGAGGCCTCTGAGCTATGAAAGAGCAATTTTCACATTGGAAACAGGATAGACAGAAGCAGAGAGAGTAGTTTAAGAACAGATATATGTACCCTGGTTGTAAAAGTGTTATCGAAATCCAGGCCTTCATGAGGCATACATGATACAAATTATTGATCTTGGATGAAATAACTTTGAGTGAGGATCAAAGAATTCATGGAAAATTGTGAAATGGAACACAGAAATATGTGAAGTAACAGAAAATGAGCCGAAACACGTTTAAGAAGAAGCAATAGTGAATTGTGCTTAAGTGAAACCAACTTGGACTTGTTGAACGACTGGTATTTCTAGGAAAAGATACGTAAATATAAAAATTTTATTGATAGACAATTTAAAAGTGGAGTGAGGTTAAGTTACGGAATTAGAAAATACAGATAATCTTTTGAAAAGATAATTGATTAAATGAGAATATAAAGATTCAATTGAATAAGTAAATGGGATTAGAAGAATGTTTTGTTTGTACAATAACTATAAGATTCATAGAAGGACAAAAAGTTGCATATCTTAAAAAGCAAGTATTGGGGCCGGGGAGGTGGCTCGGTGGAATAAGCACTTCCCTGGCAAGCGCAAGGGCCTGCATTCAATGCCTGGTTCTGAAAAAGTAAAAGCAAGTATTAATTACTGTCACAACTAAGAAGTCAGATAGAGATGTGACACATCTTCCTATTTGTCTTTAATAGGAAGACATGATCTAGGATAATGAGGATAAGGGAGTAGAAGACACAGGAAGATGAATATAGTTCCTTTCAGGTATTTATTTATGATGGAATTTATTGCAGTCTCAATCTGACATATTTTATTCTCTCTAATATTTGCTACCAATGTAATGAAAGAAAGTGTTATGGTGGATTGAAGTAGCATAGTGCTGGGTGTGGGTGGCCAATCTGAAAAGTGTTACCAGCAGTATACGAGGAAAACCTTGAGAAGCCATAGAGAGACTGTTAGGGAAACTGTTGGAAGAAGTTGGGAAGCTGTTAGGGAGCTTCGGGTTCTCTTGGGCTATTCTGCTGGAGGACCTTGTCATGCTGGCTTTCCTGGTGAATTTGGCTGTTCTCATTGCAGGAGGAACTTGAGACTTCATTGTCATTGAGGATGGCTGAGGCTCATTTGGGGGAAGAGCTGGTCCTCTCTTTGAGCAATGCTTCCTGGTTGCAGAGGGATAGATGCAACTATCCCTCGCTGCTCAGCTTATGAAGCTTGTTGTATTGACTTTCTTGATGGGAACTTGGCTTCTGTCATCATTGAAAGATCTCAGGACTTCATGGTTGCCGAGGAAAAGTTGTGGTACTTTTCAGGAGAGCTCTGGTTCTTACCTTGAGCATTACTTCTGGATCCAGAGCAGATCCCTTAGACTCCTATCATAGATCCATCATTCCACTGACACAGACTTTTTAGCTTCCATCACTGACCTTGTCCCTTCCCCATGCAGATCCATGAAGTATACATGAGACATTTTCATGGACTCTAGGCCTACAGTTGGACTTGCAGGAGGCATTGTTATGGGGTCTAGAGCACCAGATGCCTAGGACTCTAGGGCATGTAGACTATTGTTGTAGGATCCAGGCCTTCAGATGGATTCTTTGGTTTTTAGTGTGGGGAAAGATTCACTTTATGTATGATTTTTTGGGTGTTTCATTATAAAACACTCTTATAATTAATTGTCCTGTATTGTATTGTTTCCATTGCAAAGTCCCAACCCAGGACAGGTATGGAGTAGAAGACTTGGAGGTACATGATGAAATTGCTGGTAGCATATTGGGGGTTAATGGTATTAATGAAAGACAGGATATTTTCTGAGCAATGTTAATCTCATGGCTATTTAAAGCGGTGACAGTTTTGGTGTTGCAACAGAGGAGCTCAAGACAATCACAGAAACCCAAGTAAGGTATGAGTAAATTAATAGCTGGATGTGTCCAGGATGTCAGAGGAGGTCAAAAAACAACATGGGAATTTTTGATGTTGATTAGAGAATTATTCAAATGAGGAACTAAATGTACTAAATATGAAAAATGGATGGCACACAAGGCTAAGAAATGAAAAATAACTGCCCATAAATCAGAGGTCCTGATAGGGAGAATTATTACAATATGAAAGACGGTTTAGAGGAAGTATGGAATTTTATAACTAGTTATTTTTCTATTTTAATTAGCTTGGTGTGAATGGCTTAGTCCGCTATTCTCACCAAGAATTATTTGCTTATATTGAGAGATGGGCTGTGGAGAGAGCTTTGTGGTCTAAGTGCCTGCCTGGAAAACACAAGATCCCAAGTTCAATCCCTGGTATCTCATGCCATGCAGCCCTCAGAACCCTGGGAGCGCCATGCCAGCTGCCTAAACCTGGCATGGTGGCGTACTTTTGTAATCCTAGCACTGAGGAGGCTGAGACAGGAGAATCACTAAGAGTCCCAGCTGCATAAAAATTTAATAAATAAGTAAATAAATATATAAATAAATGAAAATAAAATTGAGAGAAGTTCATTATAAACGAGGTAAATATTTTAAGTTTTCAAGATAGTTCAGCGGAATAAAGTGCCTTCTTAGGCAAGCTTAAGCAAGCACACAGGGACTGAGGTTCAACTTCCAGCACCACATCTGGTGCCAGGCCTGCCTCCAGGGTGGGCTGAGCTGGCCACAAAACAACAACAAAAAAGCCTTTAAAAATATCAGGCTTTGGATAGATTTCCTATTCAGATCTTCAAGACAATGAGAATGGCAGGAGATGGAGTGAAGTGAAAGGCAGTTGTCTCCAATGAACTAAGGTCTCCTTTTCCATTTGAATGAAAGTCCATGGTACCACATTTGAAATCACTTTTCAGTGTGACCCCCTTATCTTCAATATTATGTCCACTACTTGCATTGTGTACCGTACTACTGCAGTAACTTTCTAGTGGACTATGCCTTTACAAAAGGATTCACTCCAACAATATCTTCAAACTGTGACAAGTTCTTTATTATTGTGGTAAAGTGTTGTAAAATATTAATATTTATTTCCTGAAGATTTTAATTGATTTTCTTGACACATATACAATCATTACTTTGACCTTTGAGTCAATCATGTCTTTCTCACACATCTCACATTATTTTTACACTTTTTTTTTAAAAAAAACTATAGATCCATAAGCACCTTTTTAGCTCCCAGAATATGCTAAATACTTTTTTTTTTCCTGAATCTTGGTCTAGATATGCCACTTTCAGTATCTTTAATTCCTTAGTGCTTTTCTCATTGTGTTTCATCATTTATATAGATGACACATACCACCCCTTTATTATCAGTTTTATATAGTTATCCAAGTCAATACCAGACATCGTTTACCCAAGTTATCTGCTTCACTATGAAGGTTTCACGAGTACGAATCCCAACACCAATCTTTTCATGCTTTCCTCAATCAATATTTCATATATTCAAAGAGTCACAAGATAGTTTGTCTCTGACCTTTTTGGGTACACAGAAGCTACAAAATAAGACCTTCTAATTTAAATTGGAGAAGCATGTTTTAAGAGCAATTCTTGCCATTAATTTGCCATTTCCAATGTTATTTTACTCTGTTATCTAAACATTTTTTTTCTCTTGGGAGAATTAAGACAAAAGTAATCAGTGAATCAACATTTTCTTCTAAATACAGGATGCCAAGACTCAAAGTAATGTCATTTAAAATGAACCTAAGTAATAC
>NW_004524738.1:5775088-5783282 GCF_000260255.1 Octodon degus
ATTAAGACAAAAGTAATCAGTGAATCAACATTTTCTTCTAAATACAGGATGCCAAGACTCAAAGTAATGTCATTTAAAATGAACCTAAGTAATACATGCAATAATCATGGGCACAGGAGATTTAAAGGCAGAGATGAGAGAAGAGAAGGGAAGATGATTAGAATCAGACACAAACTGTATTAAGTACATGAACCTACTCTCCAAGATGAATGTAAACTTGTTATACTACAGGCGGGCACTTAAACCACTGATCTATCTCCCTGGCCCCCACTTCCTGTACTAATAACATGCACTAATGAAGTAGAAAAAATATTCTAAATAAGCACTATTGCAAGTTCCTAGGTTTCAGCTCCTTGAATGCGTGAGAAAAAGGTATTAACAGTAATAACTTTCTTGTATAGAAGATAAATTCACAATTATTTAGTTTTTCAGAATTCAAGAAGACAATGGAAACATTAAGAAAACAAATCACATAATCACCTTTTGCAAAAAAAATAAATGGGGGGATAAATACACCCTTGTGTTACTTTTCAGAATACTTTTAGAGGTGATGGAGCACGTTTTTGCTCCTTTTCATTTTAGAAAATGAGAACATAAGCCACACTGTATTAAAGATGTGCTGAGATAATGGGAATTTGCATTGTTGCAGCCTCTGCTGAGCAAACTAACCCCCTTGATATCTTTCATACTGACTGATGCTGTGGCTTGTGTCTAGATGCCCCCTCAAAGCTTCATTCAGTCATGGAGTGGGCTTTTCAGAGTTTTCTGGGTCTAAATTGTGTGATACTGGGATCAAGGGTGTGTGATTCCAAAATCAATCCACTGATGGGTTTGGCATAACTGTGGCTAGGCTTAAGGTTGTGAGGCTACATCTGCCCTAGGTGGGTTGCCTGAATACAATATAAGGGGCAGAATGAGGGCTAGTGATTCTTGCCTCCTGCTTACTGATCTGCCATACCAACATGACCGGGAGGCAGCGAACTATGGACTTCAACATCTGTAAACTCGGAGACAAATAAACTTTTCCTTCCTTAACTTGTCAGTGTTGGGTATGTTGTCTCAGCAAAGATAAAAGACTAAAACAATTGCATAAACTATTTCTTCAGTAAGTCTCCTTATTTTACTTTATTTTACATCCAGATTTGATCCATGATCTCTAGACAGCATTTTAAAACTAGATTTTATTTATTTATTTTTAATTTTTATTGTTTGGTCTTACTTAATTTGAGTAATAATGTCTTGTTCATTTTCTTAATGGAGGGTATAATTTTTTGTGCATGGCAAAGGAGACAATACCCCCTATACTGCTACTCAATGCAAACAAATTCACGGGAAGTACACAGTGAGTGCTTAGAAATTGCATAGTTCTGGGCTTCACTTTTAGATTTGGACTTTTTTATGGTACTGAGTTCATAACCTGGGGTGGGAGAGATAACAGTAAAAATATTTTCCATTCTAAATAGTATGTTAGACTGATATATATTTCATACATGTATATTTGTTTTCATTTTTGTATGTATTCCTATGTATTTCACTTGAGAAATTTTACCTACAGTTGATTTCTCATAGCTTTGTTTACTTCATGCTAACATATACAAACAAGACTTAAAACATGGATTGATATTTGATTAGCATGCATCATTAAATTTAATGTATACAGAAAGACTAACCCCTATATTTGCATATGTGTGTGCTTCTCTTAGTTAAATGACCTCTTTTACCAGATGAATTGCATACTTCAGTCATTGATAGATGAACAATATTTTATTCATGTTTAATTTCAAATGAAAAGATTTATGTTTACTGCACAAGAATTTAACATTACTACTCATATAGAACTTTTTAATCTGGAGAATGATTGTCATTTGTGCCATTGCCTACCTGCTTGTTTTTAAATATTAGGAAAAACATCATCTTACTGAACATAGTCATTTGACTCAAGGAAGTTGATTCCATTTTAGATTAAATGCCTTGATATAAATGATGTTAGAAAATGAGTTGTTTGTTTTATATTGCTCATTTCCTGGCTCATGACATGATGTTTGTTGCCATGATAATTTCAGATTTTTTAGGAGCCAGCAGATAGCTCAGCAGACTAAATGACTGCTTAGGCAAGTGCAGGGACTAGAGTTTGATCCCCAGCACCACATGCCATGCAGACCCTACCTCTAGGCATCCTGAGCTGGCTATTGAGTCCAGACATGGTGGTGCACCCCTGCAATCCCAGCACTGGGGAGGCTTAGACAGGAGGATCACTACCAATCTGACATGCACAGTGAGTCCCTTTACCACATGCCAGATACATAAAAAAAATCAGAATTTTAAAAACTCACAAAAGACATAGCTTATATCTGTGGTTATTTCTTCTAGTTGTTATGGTCAGTTGTGATGACACATTGGTCATTCAGAATTCCATGCAGAGGAAGGAGTGGGCCACCATATACATACTTACTATGGACATTAGAGGGGTGTTCTATGATTGTAAGCAGTGATTATTGATTTGGGGATGCAGAAAAATGACATGAGATATGAACAGGTACAACTATGTAACACACTTATAAATTTGTAATAATGAAAGCTAACAGGGAATTTGAAAGCACATATAAAGATCTTATTTTGTATTATGATGGAACATAACAGTGCTGTTCCACACATTAATTGAAATTTCTAAAACTCAGTGTGCCAAAGATATGCATTCTTTTTGAATCACAGCCTGTGACTGGTTCAACTTTATCACTTGGTATTAAAAGATGCAAACTGATAGTCTCCAAATGTGCAAAATTGTTTTTATTTTAATTATCATTGTTATTATTATTGTAATTTTAGTACAGAAGATAAATGGTCTGCAGGGTCTCACTACGTAGATCAAACTCATAGTGATTCTCCTGTTTTCAGCCTCCCAAGTGCTGGGAGTACAGGCACCTGCCACCACGTCCAGTCTCCATCTGCATCTCAGCATCCTCCAGGGACAGGGTCGGTTTGGCACACCTGGGATTGAACCCCGACCGCTGCGTTCTGCCTAAACAGGTGCTTGAGTCCACTGAGCTATCAGGCCAGCCCCAAGTGTGTAAAATTCTGAGGAATACTTACTTGAGTTACTCTGCAACATAACTAAGGAGAAAATTTGTTGTTTGGGATTTATTTTTTTCCCCAAATGTAAATAAATTGCTTTTTTCTTACCTATGGTGAAATCAATTATGGGCAGGACAGAATGTGCTATTGTAGTCTGTCACACTTCAATTACAACTACACATTTTCAGCTACGTTATTAAAAATGTAGAATTCATGTCTTGAGACAAATCAATTTTTCTCCAAATTCTCTTAAAAATGTAATTAACAAAAATACCAATGCTAGTATTTTATCTGCTTTTAAATTAGTGTTAACTCTGTTAGCTCCATAAATAGTTTTCAACTATGTCATTAACTGTAAAACTCACTGCAATTTTTGGGTTTTTGTTCTGTTTTGTTTTGTTTTGTTGTAGGGAAGAATCTACTGGGTTTTCAGTGTCTCACAACTAGATCGGACTCATAATGATCCGTCTGCTTATAGCCTCCCAAGATCTGGGATTATAGGTGAGCACCACCATGCCCAATCTCCATGGCCTTCTTAGAGTGCCCTGGGGGCAGGGCCTGTGCTGCAGGCCCAGGGATGAGACCCTGGCCCCTGCGCCTGTTTGCAGGCAGTTTAATCCACTGAGCTATTTTGCCAGTCCTGAAACTCATTGTATTATTAACATAACAGAATAAACAAATTTTTTTAAATTCACTGGATATTTTCAAGTCTTCTGATAAGTATGTCAAGCTATATCCTAAATTTTTGCTCTTTTAATTCTTATCTCTACTGAGCTATGCGATAGTTTGTTAAAGTTTATTTTTCTCATCTGAAATCACTCACCAGGTCATGCACATTATATGCATTTTCTACTGAATTTTTAATGCATTAATCACTACTTAAATGTTACTGACAGAGAGAACCAGTATCTGGGATATATTAGTGTCAACATCTGGGACAAATTTATTGAATGATTTGTCTTCTGGGCTATTTAAGGGTGTGTGTGTGTGTGTGTGTGTGTGTGTGTGTGTGTGTGTGATGTGTAGAACAGTGATGAGGAGAGCAGAACCTGAAGGTACGTAATATTTATTCCTAAAAATGTGCATACCTTTTATTCACTGAGTTTTAACTATCAATTATTACAGTTACTTGCGGTTTATAGTCCCTGTCATGAAGCTCAGGGTACTATTGGCTTAGATTCCTCTAATGATGCTTTTTTTGTTGCCTTCAGACTGGCTTCAAAAACGTTTTTCTCAATAGTTAAACACCACCCTTGTTTAGCAGTCATTTCTCTGTGATTTCATGTCAGATAGAGATCCTCTTGTCCTGGCCTTTTTCTAGTATTGAACTGCTACTCCATGTCACATGGTCTCTTCTAGACAGCGGGTGACATGAAGAAATACCACCTGTTTACCTCGGTATTTGGAGAGCACTGGGCCATTTAGTGCTGATTTCCCTGTGTGCTTGCACCTCACACTGAAGGTAGGCAAACTGCTCTGTACCTCTGCCAAGCCTTGTTTTGAGAAAGTACCCTAGTGGTGTTAGTATGTCTCTTGCCCTTTTCCAGCTTGAAATTTGTTTATTTATTTACTAATGTGCTTGCTTGTTTTTTACTATAACAGCAACCATAGATATTATGAATGGCTTTTAGGATGAACTTTGTTTTCCATGAAGAGTGTGTTCCGACGCTGCAGAGCTACTTCCCTTTCTTGAAATGAGTGTCATCCTTCTTTCCATATTGACTCCAAAAAGAATATGCCGTCTTACATCCCATCTTGCACTCACTGCTACTTAATGGTCCCAACAGGCAGGTCTTTTCTTGTTACTGAGATCGCTAGTGAGCTATATTTTCATGTCAGCCCACAATCAGTCTGTAGCAATCCACTGAAAGTGTAGCTCTGTTGCCTTCACTAACTCCCAAATGGGACTTCCCTTTACCTTGTGCTCGGACTTCAGTGAAAATTGCATGGGTTCTATCTCTTCATGCACGGCCAGCATTCACTGTGCTCTGAGTCTTTTTGGAGAATAAATAAAGTTTTCGTTTTGAAATATGAGTTTTCTCCATTAGATGTGATGTAACACACCTTCCATCATTTTAGATCTAGGTGGAAGGAGGAATTTCTTTCTTTTTTTAATTTTTTATTTTTAGAGAAGGATCTACAGAGTGTTCAGGGTCTCACTACTAGATCAGACTCATAGTGATCTGCCTGTTTACAGCCTCTCAAGAGATAGGATTACAGGTAAGTGCCACCACGCCTGGTCTCAATTGCTATCTCAGTGCCCCCTATGGGTGGAGCCAGCACAGCAGCCCCAGGGATTGAACCCTGGGCCCCTGCACCTGTTTGTAGGCACATCAATCTGCTGAGCTATTTGGACAGACTCAGAAGGAGGAATTGCTACTGTTTTTCATTGCACTTCATTTTTAAAATTTAGTCATTTTTTGGATGCCACTTTTACCAGATTTAAAAAGATATAGTGGGCTAGCGAGATAGTTCAATGGAATAAGCATCTGCTTAGTCATCCACAGGGACCGAGGTTCCATCCCTGGCACCACATGCCCTTCCGGCCCTACCTTGTGGTTTGCTCAGTCAGCAACAGGTCCGGCCGTGGTGGTGCACGCCTGTAATTCCAGCAGTGGGGAGCCTGAAAACAGTAGGATCACGATGAGATGGAGCTGCATAGTGAGACCTTGCACAAAACAAAACAAAAAAATAATAATGATAGGGCAAGAGAGATCCCATTTTCTTTCTGTAACTCTTTTAACAAAAGGTATTTAAATTCACTTGAACTGTAGATATACTCACTCCCTCACCCTCTGCCATGAAGTTAATCATAAAATCCACTAGAAAAGCAAGGGAACAAGAAAATAATCAGAACAGCTTAGGATGTAAGGTAAATGTTAACACACAATGTGCCCTGACAGGTAGATCAACATCTGGGAAATGTAAATCTTATGACAATTGTGTGTCAATTTTATAAAATTTCTGTGAGTGTAGAAATGTGGCTGATATGGATCACTGGAAAACATATAACTCAAAAGCAAAGTCCAAGCCAGTACTGATAGTTTGTGAGACCTAACAAGAGGTTCAGGATGTTGTCGGTCACCAGCTCACAATATACCTTTTTCTTCCTTCATCTTCAGTCTCTCTAGTGAGGATTTATCTTGCTGAATTTGGCTGCAACTATAGAAATCAAGTAATTCTCTGAAAAGATAAAATTTCTGAGCAGGACTTTGAACAATGGACCCAAACTGAAAAATTTGTACAAATTTATTTGAGAAGAAACTTCTAGATACAGGAAAAGGCAAATAAAGAGGAAGAAATATTTCTGACATGGTTGAAGAACAAAGAAGAAAGATGTCCCTGTAAGTAAAGAGAGAGCAGTAAGAACATAATCAAAGTGTCCTCTATTGAGGAGGTAAAGTGGCATTTTTTAAACCATAATAAAAGCTGTGAATCTTCATTATGTAGTAGACCTGATGGTATGTTTTCCATCTACAGTTAATGGAATAATGTCTACTTGATTGAATCTCTGTAAGAATGTTGAGAATCTGCATGCAATTTTGTCTATTGTTTTATGTCCTTCTGACCCCTAATTGCACTTTCCTCAGGGAGGAATGAAGTGAAAGACTAAACAAGACTGAGGACATTGTTTCTTCCACCTTTGGTGGTGTAAAATAATGAGGGAGATCTACTTTGGAGAATAATTATGTGTTGTCTTATGGTGAAGGTAACTGTGGCCACACAGGAGATTGGACATATAAAGAAATGAGAGAGTGAAAGGGAAACATGAAAATGTGGAAACTAAATGTCTAGAAAATAGCAAAGTGATTGGTTGATCTTTAGATTTGCTTTACTTTGCTCCTTGGAGGCAAGTTCCAGTGTAAGTCCCAGTTACCCACAATGGTCATCTCCTAAGGAGTAACTTATTCTTCTGTTGTAATTAAATTGTTACTTTTATTGGTTCAGGTCTACAGTGCATAATTATTATGTGCCTCACAGGAGTTGGCACATGAAAATACCATGGAAACACTTCCAATGTCCTCGCTTACCCTTTACTCCTCTCCATTTCTTGTTGTCCCCTTCCCTTTTGGAAAGATCTGCCTTCTTATTTTCTGTTACGCATCTTTTATTTTGCTTTTTGTTAATGATTTGGGTTTCTCATAGAAAAGAATTCAAGCTTGTCACATCTTCTCTGATCCTCTTGTTCTTCAAATCACTTTGTGTTTCACCCACCTGCACCCAATTTCTTGATTCAGTCTGATTTTGACAACTATATCCTTGACTGCTTAAGAAAAGTGCTGTTAAAAAATCTGTATGAAAATTAGAGTAATTGTACTAAAGAACACTAAATAAATACAGATCTTTGAAGCAAACTATACTAATTATTCAATAGAAGAATAGTCCTATTCAAATACATTAAAACTCTAACATCTTTGCCGTATTTTATTTTTTTTCAAACCGTATAAGTATTGTTGGCAGTCTCTTACTGCTTATGTTGTACTTGATGCAGGGAAGCGTATGAAAAAGATTCAATTAATGATTTCATTATAGATACGGGCTCGTAAGAAGGGAATCTCCTGCTCTAACGCTGGCAAGCAGAGATCACAAATGCAATTATCCAGTTCTTACATTATATAATTTCCAATTTGCTACAGTGGATAGAGGGAATAATAGCATTGAGGTTCAAAGCACTACTTTTAATCCTCAAAGGTTCTCTATCACAGTGCTAGCACAACCCTGTGTCCTGAAAGTTGAATATAAAGAACAAACTACAATTATGTAATCAAAGTGACTGCGCCTTTTATATAGTTGAACTTTGATCTGTTCAACTAATTTTGGACAGTGATCATTTCTACAACTGAATTGTATTCCTAAGACATAACTGTTTTTTCTTTTTTTTGTATTTTAGGGAAGAGCCTACAGGTAGTTCAGGGTCTCACTACTAGATCAGACTCATAGTGATCCACATGTTTACAGCCTCTCAAGAGCTGGGATTACAGGTGTGTACCACCGCGCCCAGTCTCAATTGCCATTTTAGTGCACTCTGGGGGCTGGGCCAGCACAGCAGGCCCCTGCACTTTGTCTTTGCTCTCTTTCTCTGTCTGTCTGTCTGTCTGTCTGTCTGTCTGTCTGTCTGTCT
>NW_004524738.1:5783382-5786370 GCF_000260255.1 Octodon degus
CCTTGCGCTTGCCAGGGAGGCACTTATTTCACTGAGCGATCTCTCTGGCCCCTATAATTTTGACTTATATGTGTAACTCTTTCTTTCTGTTTAAGTTGATATTTTATATCCTGTTTTACATTTTAGAAGTGTATATCTAGATTTCAAAACAACATTAAAATAATTATTTTCTTTCCCAATTATGTATTCTTAGCATCTTTGTTGATGATTGATTGCAAATGTAAGTTTATTTATAAACAGCTTCTCTCTTTTTTAAATTATAACTTTCTTTTATTATGAAGAGTAAAAACAAGAACATGAAAAATAAAAGCAAAGACAGAAACAGGCTAACGTATAACAATACATTCATTACAGATTTTCAAAACAAGAATGGCTGATTAACAGTGATTGATATATTATCTATTTTAATCAACAAATCTGTTGCTCATATTTACAGATATAGTTATGCAAAATGGGACATATGATTGAATATTACCACATGCTTTTAAGAAATCTTAAATCCTTCTTTCTAATTTTGTTTTATTAACTTTTTCAAAACATTTACTTTAAAGAGAATATAGTAATAATTGATACGACATTAGAAATGGTACACATTTAGAAGACCAAGATGACAGTTATTTCAAGCATGGTTTTAGTATTACACATTGCTGTCTTCAATGCAGTTCCTTAGTTCACAGATATCAATAAAAAGAGTTAGGCTGAAAATTCTGCCCATGAACTGCTATTTTGAAAAACCAGATGGAGGGCTGAGTGCAGTGGCTGTGGTTCGATTCCCTTTGTGGTGTGCTGGTCCTGCCCCTGGTGCGCGCTCAGATGGCAATTGAGACTGGGCATGGTGGTGTGTGCCTGTAATCTCAGTGCTTGGGAGGCTAAAAAACAGGAGAATCACTATGAACCTGATCTACGTAGTGAGACTTTCTAGACTCTGCAAACCGTGTACCAAATGCATCCAAAAAATAGACAAGATCAGATGGAAATATTCAGGACTATTACCTTCTCCAACTTGTGTATATACAATTATGGTTTTGCCCCTACATTATTTCCTAACTTTTCTCCTTCTTCTACCTTTGTTGTTTAATCCTTAAGTTCTGTTTCTTTCCACTTAACTGTGTCTATTGTGCATTTCAATTTTTTTTCTTCTTCTGTGTTCTCACACTAGGGAGACAACATGATATTTACACATGTGGGTCTGGTTTATTTCAATTATGGGTATTGCTTCAAGTTGCATCCACTTACCTGATAAGGCACAGAGTTTGTTTTTCTTTACAGCTGAGTAACACTGAATTGTATAAAAATATCACTTCGTTTTCATCCATTCCTCAGGTGACAGGCATTTTGATTGTTTCCAAGATTTGGCTATTACAAATTGTGCTGCTATGAATATGGGCACACATATATCACTCTGATGTGATGTTTTCAGCTCTTTTGGGGAAATTACCAGAAGGGAGATTGCTGGATTGAATGGATTTCCAGTCCTCCTTCTTTGAGAAGTCTACACACTGATTTCCATAATGATTGCACCAATCTACATTCCCACCCACAGTGGAGAAAGGTTCTTTTTTCCCCTGAAGTCTTTACAACATTTTTTGTTGGTTGATTTTCTTATAATACCCATTCTTTCAGGGATGAGATGGTATCTCATTGTTGTTTTAATTTTCATTTCGCAAACATCCAGTGATGTGGAACATTTTTTCGTATACTTATGTGCTTCTTGTACTTCTTCTTCTAAGAAGTGTGTGTTCATCTTAGATGCCCATTTCTGATTGGGTATTTAAATTTTGGGGTCCTAATGTTTTTCAGTTCTTTGTAAATTCTAGAGAGAAGACCTTTGTCTGAATTCTTTTTTTTTTTTTTGGAACTGGGGATTGAACTCAGGTCCTTGCACTTGTCAGGTAAGTGCTTATTCTACTGAGCCATTTCCCCAGCCCTGAATTCTTATTAGTAAAGATTTTTTTTTCCAAATTTGTGGATTGTCTTTTCACTGTGTTGGTAATTATTATTATTTTTTTTGACATACAGAAACTTCTCAGTAAGAGGAGGTCTCAGTTCTTAATTTTTTCAAGTATTTCCTGTGAAGTTTGATTTTTGTTCAAAAAATATATGCCTACCCATATATCTTGAAGATTTCCACCTACTTTCTCTTCCTGGAAATATAGAATTTCTATTTTAATGTTTTTATCTTTAAGCCATTTTAACTTTAGGGCATGGTGGTACACCCAGGTCTAATTTTAGTTATTGGCATGTAGAGAGCTACTTTTTGCAGCAACATTTGTTAAAGCAGATATCTTTATTCTTTTCCTGATTTCTTTGACATGCAGATGTCAATAAAAGGATGACCCAGTTGTTAATTGGCCTATTTTGTCAAAGATACTATGCTCGTGTGTGTTTGTAGTTAGATTTTCATCTTCTAATCTATTAAATTAATCCTCAGGTCCATTCTTTGTCAATACCATGCTTCTCTTTTTTAAATCGCAGTAGATTTGTAGCATAATTTCAAGTCAGATTTCAATGCTTCCTGCCTTACTATTTTTTCCCAGGATTGGATCTGCTATTCTTGGTCTATTCTGGTTCCAAATAAATTTTAGTAATGATTTCTCTAGATCTGTGAGGTATGTTGGTGGTTTTAGGTAGGGATTGCATCAAATCTATATAATAGTTTGGGGGCTATGGCCATTTTAATAATATTGTTTTTTTTCTATTCAAGAGCAACAATTTTTTTTCCATTTTCTGAAATCATCTTCAATCTCTTTTTAAGAGTATTTTAATTTCCATTGAATACATCTTTAATTTTTTATTTAGATTGATTCCTAAGTATTTCATTTTTCATGGTGCCATTGTAAAGGGTATTGTTTAATTTCTCTCTGTTTGTTATCTATATAAAGACATACTATCGTTCTTTATGTACAAACTTTGTAATCTGCTATGCTACTGAATTTGTTTATTAATTCTAGGAGCTTCTTGGAGGAGTATTTTGGGTCTTCCAAGTAG
>NW_004524738.1:5786479-5797324 GCF_000260255.1 Octodon degus
TCCTCTTCCTCCTCCTCCTCCTCCTCCTCCTCTTCTTCTTCTTCTCCTATTCTAATTCCTTTTATTTCCCTCTATTGTCTAATGGGTCTAATTATTCCAAAACTATAAAATATAGGAGCTGTGCCAGAGGAAATCCTTGTCTTATACCTTATTTGAGAGTAAAATTTTTCAGTTTTTTCTCTCAATTTAGAATTATGTTGGCTATTGGTTTGTCATAGATGGCTTGTATTAGGTTGAGTTAGAGGCCATCCATTCCAATTTTCTGTATGTCTTTGATAATGAATGAGTGTTAGACTTTTTCAAAAGACTTTTCTGCATCATGTGAGATGATTATGTGATTTTTTTTAATTTGACTCTATTGATATAATTTCTTCCTTTTCAATTTCAATGAAGAGTTTGAGGAGAATTGGGAATATATCTTCTGTAAATTTCTTGTAGAATTAGCTGTGAATCCAGCAGAACCTAGGATTTTCTTTGTCAGAATATCTTTTATTACATTTTGAACATAATGACTGATATTGGGTTATTGAGAGTTCTTAATTCTTCTTGATTCAGTTTTGGTAATGTGTACATTTCTAGGAATCTTGCCATTTCTTTTATGTCTTCAATTTGAGTGAGTAAAGGTGTTCTAATAACTATTTTTGAAAACAGTGATGATCTTCTGAATTTCCACAGTGTCTGTAGTAATTTCACCCTTTTAATTCTTTATTGCTTGAATTTGAGTTTTTTCTTTTGTCTCTTGAATGAGGTTAGCTAGGGCTTTTCAATTTTATTTAAACTTTCTAGGAAACATCTTTTTAATTAATTCATTCATTATATTGTCTTCTTTTCCTGGATTGCATTATTTTCTGCTCTAATCTTTACAATTTTCTCATTTCTTTGCACTTTGTGCTTGGATTTCTCTCTCTCTCTCTCTTTTTTTTTTTTCCTGAAACAGGGATTGAACTCAGGCCCCTGTGCTTGCCAGGGAAGCGCTTATTCCACTGAGCCATCTCCCCGGCCCCTATTTAAAGTTTTTGTTTGTTTGTTTGTTTGTTTGTTTGTTTTTTTGGATTTCTCTTGTTTTCTAGATTTTTGAGGTGCAGCATTATGCTAAATATTTTTTGCTCATTCTGTTTTCATAATGTGTGAGTTCTGAGCTGTACATTTCCCTCTAAGAACTGCTTTCACTGCATCCCACACATTTTCATAAGTTGTCCTTGAATTTTTATAAATTTTAAATATTATTTAATTTCATATTTAAGCCATTGATTATTGAGGAACTGTTATTGAATTTCACATGTTTATGGATTTTTTGTGGTTTCATTTTTGGTTTATTTCCAGTTCTATTGCACTATGGTCAGATAACATGCACGGAATAATTTCTGTTTTCTTGTATAAACTTAAGCATGACCTATGCACTAGCATGTGGTATATCTTGGAGAACATCCCATGTGCAGCTGAAAGAATGTATATTGGGATGTGGTTGGGTAGAACACTCTATATGTACACTAAGTCCATTTGTTCAAAGGTCTCATTCTGTTTTGCTATTTGCTAATATTTTCTCTAACTGTCCTATTTTTTATGATAAGTAGGTGTTAAGGTCTCCTGTTAAGACTGTAGTATTGGATATTAGATTTTTCATGTCCATTAATATTTGTCTTATATAGTTGGGGGCTCCCGTGTTTGGTGCCTACATATTTCTGAGTGTTAGCTCTTCCTCTTGTATTTTTCACTTAGCCAGTATGTAGTGGCCTTCTTTATTGCATTTGATCTTTCTTGGTTTGAAGTTCTGACTCTCTGTGAACAGGATTGCTATCCCTGCTTTTGTCTGAGGTCCTGGGACATGTAATATTGTTTTCCATCCTTTGACTTTGAGCCTATGAATTTTTTTATGAGTAAGTGTGTTTTCTATACACATTATATTTTTGGATTTCACTTCCTTATCCACTCTTTCAGTCTATTTCTTTTAATTGGAGAATTGAGTCCATTTATATTGATGGATATAACTGAAATGGATTGACTTATGTTCCACATGGTATTTTCCTGCGGTTGGTTACCTATTTTTCTCCTGTGTTTAAGTGTTTGCCCTATTTTGTGGGTCCTTTTCATTCTCTTTCATGGAATTGTCATCATTTTAATCCCTGTCTAGAATATCTTTTATTAGTCTGTGTAGAGTTGACTTTGTCATCATGAAATCCTTTATTTGTTGTTTGTCATGGAAGTATTTCATTTGTCCATTAAACTTGAAAGAGAGTTTTCCAGGATGTATCAGTCTGGAATTTGTTTTCTTGAAAGACTTACATTACTTTGCTCCATGCTGTTCTTGACTTCATGGTTTGTGAAGAGAAATCTGCCATTATTCTGATTGGTTTTCCTTTAAATATGGTCTGTTTCTTTCCTCCAGCAACGTTTAGTATACTGCTCTTGTGCTGAATTTCTAAGATCTTGATTATTATATGTCTAGGTATGTTTTTAATTGGATTGATATTATTTGGAGTTCTATGTGCTTCAGTTCAATGAATATCAGAATGTTTCCCCATATTTGGGAAGTCTTCTGCTATTACTTCTGCCTATAATCTTTTTATGTCATTTATATTCTCTTTTTCTTTCTTGTTTATGCCTATTAGTCTTACATTGTTCCTTTTTGCATCATCTTGAAGATTTTGAATTATTTTTTTCTTAAATCTTAGGGTTTTTTAAGAGATCTTTTCTTATTTTTTTACTACCTGCAATGGTGTCTTCAATGTCTGAAAGTCCTTCTTCAGTTTTCATTCAAGTGGTTTTTCCAGCTTGTGATAGAAATTTTAATTTCCTGTGTATCTCTTTAAATCTGCTTGCCCCTTCTCTCAATCAACTCAATCAAGAAGGAGGGAGAGAGAGAGGGAGAGGAGAGAGAGACAGTGAGAGAGAGAGAGAGAGAGAGAGAGAGAGAGAGAGAGAGAGAGAGAGAGGATGCTCTGTTAGATCTGTGTCTAGCTGTGTGTCTCACCTTACTGCATCCAGATCTACCAATTTTGAACTCGTACCTCTGGGTCTGGCTTAAGTCTACTCCTTTCCTATATTGTTCATTCAAGGATTCCATCATTTTTCTAATCTCCTCTACTTTTTATCAGTGTCTTCTTTATGAACACTTTGTACTTCCTTCATCATCATCATTTCTTTTTTTACTTCAGAAAATATTTCTGATCTGATTTCCTCTATACCTTTCTGCAATTGTTTATTTACTTCAAACACTACTATTTCAAAGATTTCAGGTGTGTGATTTCCAATTTCTTCTATGCTAGTGTCTTCTGCGTTTCTTCTGGGTGGACTCAGGACCTGAGATTGCACTTTGTTCCTCCTTTTCTGTGTATAGCACTGTCCTCTGACCTTTGGAGTAGAGCTTTGGTGAAGTTATTGCTTTAGCATCTACTGATATGATCACCCAAGTGAAATTTTGTTGTTAAGGCAGCTACAGTTTTTTATTCACACTACTACAATTAGCAACACTAATAATGGGCAGTGAGATTTAGCAGTTGACAAAGTTTTGTTACTAATGGGTTTGTATTTTAGACCATAAGAGCAAACATAGTGACTGTAGAGTTAAGCAGATATTAAATTGGAAATTTACATTTAAATTAGTTTTCCTAAGTTTTGAATGATCACCTCCCCTTGTACTTGGAGTGTTCCAAGCAGACTATTTCATCCTAAATACCTCCTGCTCCCTTCAGAGAGAGAGAGAGAGAGAGAGAGAGAGAGAGAGAGAGAGAGAGAGAGAGAGAAGATGCTCTGCTAGATTGCTAGATCTGGGTCTAGCAGTGTGTCTCACCTTAATGCGTTCAAATCTACCAATTCTGAACTCGTGCCTCTGGGCCTGGCTTAGGTCTGGCTGCTGTGCTCTGCTTCTTTCTGCTACAGCCCATGGAAGTGAACCCTCTGTGCCCTTTAGCATGATGCTCTGCTCCTGGGTTAGCTTTCTGGTCTCACCCCTAAGAATCTGTTTTGGAAGTTCTGTCACAGGGTTCCACACTAGGTCTGTCTACCAAAGGAGGTTCTGGTGGGCAGGTGGTATGTCCCTCATGCTGTTCCTGTGTACTGGCTGGGCAAAGGTTCCAGCAGATGGGCAGGCAGTCCCACATGCACTCTGGGGCTGTGAGCTGGTTGGAGGTTTCTCTTTCTCTTTTATTTTTTTGTTCCATAAGTCTATTGCCGCTTTTATACAAGTACCATACCATTTCAATTACTATATCCTTGTAGTACATTTATAAGACCATGCATTTTGCATTATTCTGACCTTCTTTTAATGCGTTTTGTTGTTCCATATGCACTAATAATTTTTATCTTTGTCTCACAGTTAGAAAATACATATCAAGGGGTACCTTCTTTGCCAGGCAAGATGGTAGGCAATAGCATATAGAAAAGTGCTTTCTGGGACTTCCATTGGACTAGATGACAGAGTTGAAATAGCCTGTTTCTTTACAGTATAGAGAAGAAAACAGTTTATAACTTTAGTTATTTAATGTTTTTGCTTTTTCCTCTTATTTTCTAAAACTGGCATTACTGTACATAGATATCTGATGTGCTAGCACTGGACATAAATAGTTGCTGCCCATTAGCCTGGGATTATAATTAGGATGGCTGTGAGCTGCAAGAAGAAAAACACTGGGATTTGAACTGAACAATATATTTTTTTCCTCCTCCAGGCAGACAGTCCCTGTGTTCAAAGAGAGGTCAAAGAATTCTTGTTCTGAGAGAAGACCAAAGACTTGCAGAGATGCATCTGATAAAATTATATAAGACTTTTGTCTAATAGTGAAGAAAGTAATCTAAGAGAAGACTACTACCATCTACTTATGCTAGAATTATTGGCCTACTGCCACATTGTGATATAAAATATTAGTACGTTTAAATTATGAAACTGAGATTTAACTTAGGTAGTTAACCCTCCAGAAGAGAAGTTTATTATTACCCTACAACATATGCAGTTAGGTTTAACCTTACTCTCTGTCTGAATATCAAACATCTAACACATAACAGGGAATATGTAATTTCCATCAAGTATTGATATGTTAAATTTTGAGTCCCTAAAGAATATGGGGATAAAAATTTACAAATGAAGAATATGAATAAACATTTACATATTTTTGCACAGAAATTTAGAAATCTAACCATATGCAGTATTGCAGCAGGACAGTCCTGTGAATTTTTTCTTCCTTGTCTTTTTTTTTTTTTTTTTTTGGTGGAACCAGGGATTGAACTCAGGCCCTTGTGCTTGCGAGGTAAGCACTTATTCCACTGAGCCATCTCTCTGGCCCCTCCTCCTTGTCTTTTTTTCATTTATTTTTCTTTAAAAAAACAACAAAACTACAAGCTTTTACTTGAGAGACATAGTAGTGGGTTATCTTCAGAAGTTGTTGACTTAAGCCTTTCACAGCTCAGCATATTAACATGGCTTTACTTTGTATACCTGGTTTTTATACTTTTCAGCTGGATGGTTAAGACCAAGATAAAGCAAGACCTATATAACAAAAAATGTAACTTTTTATCTGATAAGGTCAATCAAGTCCCCTCTGGATTTATCCTGTAACCCTGTACTGCATTTTGAGGATCCTTTGTCAGTGTCAGCCATGTGGATGAGTCACAAGCATTGCTTGACCAATTTTCTCTCTGTGAAAGCATGAGAGAATGTTTTGTCTCCATGTGACTCTCCTTAGGAACACTTTACATCATAGATCACCTTACTCTGTGGCCCCCATAATCTCCTTGATTAGAAAATTTGAGACACAGCTGAGTTACATGATGTTACAGTATAGGTTCTCTTATATCCTGAGTCTTCACTGGCCTTGAGAGACCAGGACCAAAATGTTGGTTGTCCTTGCAGCCCTTCTATTTCTCTAATTTTTGTTCTGCTAACTATTTTTCTGGACTCAAGTACCTTCAGTATTTAGATGCCAATGGAATACCCATCTCTGACAGATCTAAACAAAAAAAAAGGGGATAAAAAGGAAGGACCATTTTGTATTTGTATATACAGAATAGTTAGGATAGATATACAGCTACTTTTGCTTAATTCAAGGAGAAGAAAGATTTGTACTAATACTTTGGACAGTATATCCTGTCTGCATCTTGTACTATGGATAGCCCCTAAGAAGATAACAATGTACAATGTATTACTTATTGAAACTGTCCTATTAATCAGATTTGAAACTTTCTCACTGCTATTTGTTTCTCAATAAAATTAAAAAAAGGAAAGAAATTGAGATGACACTGACAAAGGATTTACAGTCTGAGGTACAGTGTCTCAGGATAAATCCTGAGGGGATTTCACTGACCTTAAGAGCCAAAAGATACAACTCCTGTTGCATAGGTCTTGCTTTATCTTGGTCTTAACCATCCAGCAGAAAAGTATAGAAACGATGTATAAGAAGTAAAGCCATGGTGTTATGTTGAGCTGTAGGGGACTCAGGTCAACAATTTCTGACATTGTCAATGAAACAGAAGACCCAATACTACTGTGGAGTACTGGACTGTTTTAGAATATTTTGCTGAGTTAACACACCTATAATATTCAAATAACAGAACTAAACAAAAAAACGGGATACAGATGAATGTCCATTTTGTATCTGTGTCTTCAAAATGGTTAGGATAGATATATAGTTACATTCTCTTAATGAATAGAGGGATTTGTTCTAATAGTGTTTGTAAATAGGATATCATGTCTGCATCTTGAACAGAAATTAACTCCTAGGAAGAATGTATGCAATGTGTTAATTATTGAAACTGTCCTACCAATTTGATTTGAAACTGTCTCATTGCTATTTGTTTCTCAATAAAATTATGGGGAATATTTTATTTGTGCTTCATATAGTCAAAGTATGTTTTATTTTTAAATTTGAAGTTCTGTTAGATTTTAAAGATTGCTGTGTGCAGTATCTTTGCCTAGGTCAAACATAGATGGTAGGATGCTCCAACCCACTACTTACTGAAAGCAGCCTTCATATTCAGGATCCATGCAACACATTCTCAAATAAATCATCTTACAAATATTCACTTTGCATTCTTCGCTTGTTCTCTCTGGACTCCTCTTTCTAAGGACTGTGATGAGTCATTCTATACCGACAGCTACTGCTCCTCCCTGGGCCCTGCCAATGGCACTCCAGCTCTGCCAAGAGAGAGGGGTTTGCTCTCTGCACGAATGTGTCCAGGCATATATGATAATACTTCATCTTCAGTCAAATTGAGAAGCCAATATTGCCTTTGTAGAGAGCTTTATTATAAAATCACTTTACATGAAGCAACCTATTCAATGTATTTCACCTGTAAAATACTCCTCCAGATGTGCTCTTTGTGTAACACTGCAAACCCATAGGACAAACTGAGTTGAAGTGAATACATTTGTAGACCTTCTGAAAAGTGAAAGCTGTTCTTTCAAATTGTTTAGATTGATCTCTTTGGTCTTCATTGTCTATCATTGTACTAACCAATTTTCTGAGTCTACAGTATTGGTGGTATATATTCATACTACAGAAACATTAAAATATAAATTTTAATTGTTTTCTAACACTTGAGAATGAAATAGCTGGTCTTTTTCTCTAGCTGTAATCTCAGCTTTCACACAGGATCCTGTGTCTTTTCTTTTTCAAGGAAGCATTGAGTTTCCACATGGTCAGCTCAGACTTACTAATCATAGCACAGATCAGCTGCTATCTCTTTACTAATTTATAAGGATCTCACCCATTCTCTTGCAAACAGAAATACTCTGTCACATGCCTGGAAATATTTCATACTCATTTCTGTCTTGTACAAGCATTTCTCTATGAAGAATCTGAAATCACGGCCCCTTGATGTCTATATTGTAATACAGTTACTACTACAGTGCACACTTTGTCACTACAAAGTGCACGGCCGTCAGGTGTAGATCATGGCATTTTCATTCGTGGTAGCACAGACACCACAGAAATTTGGAATAAAATTCTCCCTGCAATGCTGTGCAGTTAGAAATCTTTGAAATGGTTTTGTGAATGTTTTCTGTATAAAGATACAAAACCAGAAGAAGCAAGCTGAGATAATTTGAAAACTGTTTCATCATTTGGCATTGAACACCACATTCTACAACAGAAATAGATATATTTTAAACTAGGGAATTTTTAATTAGATGTGAGAAGTTTGTCTTTGTTTTTAAAAAAAGTATCACATATACATTACTGATTTTTTGTTTTCTCTTTTGCCAGTCTTTGAAGGAAAATATCATGGAAAGTGATTTCTTTAATGGGGTTATTTTATATTAAAATTAAGTACTAACATATTCATGAAAGCATATTTTATGATTAGCCTTATAGTAAATATTTTGTCACCATTAGTACACATAGAATCTAAGGCAAATTCTAGAACAGAAGCCCAGCAAATATTGTAAGTCAATTATTATTAAGTTCTTCCTAGGCACCGAGTTATTACTATCTTTGCCTCTATTGTTATCCTTTTGGACAATTATATGCATTGGTAAAATGGATAATAAGAATTGTTAGTTTAATATTTGATGATTTAACAGTGTGAGTCCTTGGTAGTATAGGGAAAGAAGCATTGAGAATAGTATCATTAATACCACAGTCACATTAACAAATAACCAGTCTAGAATAACAAAGCACAGTTATTAGAGCAGTTTGCTTAATCTGATGAGGCTCAAAGAATTTATATTATAAATAAACATAAGCCAATATAAATTTCAAAGTTTCTACCAAAGTTTCTACTGTCTACCCAGTCTTGCTGAATTGTTTATTGTTATGCATGTATACTTATGTTTTTGCTTTATGAGTGAGAAGTTTTGACTGCACCATAATTAATTTGCCTGTTTAAAGATTCATACACTGTGATATGAATATTTTGTTTTCATATCTTTAAGCTATATGGATACAGAGAATTTTATAGACTGAATCATTTCTGTTTCATTAAATTCCATTTGCTGAAGCTCTGCTCTTCCTGCTCACTCTATCAGAAGATGACAATTTGGGAATAGAAGAGGTAACAAAGATTGAGCCCTCATGAACAGAATTTGGGCCCTTGCAAGAAATGTGCAAGTGTGCTTCTTTACTCTGGCCTCATTTATGTGAGAATACAATGAAGAGTTAGTATTCTGCCATCCAGAAAAGAATGCTAACCAACCTTAACCATGCTGATGCCCATATCTCAGGCAGTCTTTCTCCAAAACTGAGAAATGTATTTTATTGTGTACAAACTATGTCACATGTAATATGTTATGTTAACCTAAACAGAGTAAAAGAGAAACTAATTATGCTGAAGATTATTGAATTATTAGACTCAAATTTGACACATTTACTTATTTTCTATGTGACTTGTGTTTCCATAATCTTATATCTTGCTTTGCAGCCCATCATGGTGGTATAAAACTGTAATCCCAGCACTTAAGAGGCTGAGGCAGGAGGACTGCTGTTAGTTTGAGGTACCCCTGGGCTATAAAGTTGGTTCAAGGCCAGGCTGAACAGGCCAGTGAAATCTTGTATCAAAAGAAAAAAAAAAGAAAAGAAAAGAAAAAGAAAAAAGAAAGAAAGAAAGAAAGAAAGAAGAAAGAAAGAAAGAAAGAAAGAAAGAAAGAAAGAAAAAGAAAGAAAGAAAGAAAGAAAGAAAGAAAGAAAGAAAGAGAGAAAGAAAGAAAACTAGTTTGGAAACTCCATATCATTTTTATCATTTATTCTCTTTAAAATAAAGATAAAATATTAATGTTCTTTTAGATGAATTCCTGTAGAAATAATTATCCTCAGTAGAATGATAAAGCAAGTCCAATTTACCCCAAGGAAAAAAGCTGACTTGAGTAACCCCCAAAAAAATAAAGAAAAAGAGGGTGCAAGATTGACAAGAGTAGTTTCAAATCTCACTGAATAAAAGAAAAATGAACATAAGGAAAACATTAGTACAAGGGAATTTCAACCCCCTGATTACAGATCATGTTCAATTTCTGACACACAAATAGGGTTAGAAAATACAATCTTAATTACATTTGTTTAACCATCCACATTTGTGGATGCAACTGTATTATTTTAAATTAGAGCCTTTGCATGCTATAAGAGAAAAGATGGATAATTGTGTTTGTCATGTTTGAAAGAAAATGCACAATATATACTAAGAGTGTGAGGGGAAAATTCATTGAATGCACGTGTCCAAACTTCCATCTTACCAAGTGAGAAAAAAAATGTTTAACAGTATGACAATTTTTATGAAACTGAAGGATTTAGAGACCTCAGCCCTCCACTGACAGATCTGCAAACAGAACAGTTTTACTCTGTAAAAAGAGCATGCTTGGAATTTGAGACATTGGAAGACTAATACTCTTCCAGGGCACACACTTAATGAAACATCTTTTCAAACAAAATAAAGATTGCACAGGAATGACATGTATTAAAAAAGTTTAAGCAGCTAAACTATAAAATACAGAAAAAAAGCACTATGGATATTACTGATATATAATGCATACATATGTGAAAAAATCAGTGACATATTTCCCATAAAAATGTAGTTTAACATAATAGGTTCATAGAAATACAATAAGAACTATATTAGTTTGAATTTGATAAAACGTTAAGTATACTGAGATTGAAAAAATGACTAAAATCAAACCTTCTTCTTTCCTTGTTAAGAAAATATTGCCAGGTATAATGATGTGTGCCTGTAATCCCAGAACACTGGAGTCTGAGGCAAAGAAATTGCTTTGAGTTCCAAGCAAGGCTGCACTATGTACTGAGACAATGTGTTAATAAAAAAAGCATATTATTGTTGAAAAAGTTCACTAACATCAAAAGCTAAAATAAGGTATATCTTTAAATCTTTTGAGTCATTTATTTAATTATATATATGCACAGATGGTTCAATATT
>NW_004524738.1:5797624-5798764 GCF_000260255.1 Octodon degus
ACACTCATTCATGTCCAAAGTCCTACAGAAAATTGAAATAGATGGCCTCTACTTCAATCTGGTAAAAGCCATTTATGAAAACCCAAAGCTAACATAATCTTAAATAGAGAAAAACTGCAGTCTTTTACTCTTAGATCTGGTACAAGATAAGGATGTCCTCTATCACCACTCCTATTGAATATAGTTCTGGAATGATTAGCTAGAGCCATTACAGAAGAGAAAGAAATAAAAGAAATAAGAATAGGTAAAGAAGAAGTTAAATTATCTTTATTTGCAGATGACATGATACTTTACTTGGAAGACCAAAAAACTCCACCAAGAAGGTAGTAAAATTAATACAGAAATTCAGTAGCATAGCAGGTTGTAAAGTCATTACGTAAAAGTCAATAGCATTCCTCTACACAGATGTCAAACATACTGAGAGGGAAATTAAAAAATACCTTTTACAATAGCACCAAGGAAAATGAAATAAATTTGAAGTAATCTAATTACAGAAGTCAAAGATCTTTTCAAGGAAAATTACAGTACTCTTCTTTTTTTTGTGGAACTGGGGATTGAACTCATGCCATTGTGCTTGCCAAGCAAGCATTTATTCTACTGGGCCATCTCCCCGGCCCCAACAGAAATCTTAAAAAAGAGATTGTAGAGGATTACAGAAAATGCAAAGATATTCCACGCTCCTGGATAGGAAGAACCAACATTGTGAAGATGGCCATACTCCCAAAATTGCTTTACAGATTTAATGCAATCCAAATCAGACTACCACCAACATACCTCACAGAGGTTGAGAAATCATTCCTAAAATTTAACTGGACACAGAAAAGACCTAGAATAACAAAGGCAATCCTGGGCAATAAATACAAGGCAGGAGGCACTACAATTCCTGATTTAAAAATATACTACAAGGCTACTGTGAGAAAATCAGCATGGTATTGGCAAAAAATAGACCTGAGGATCAATGGAATAGATTAGAAGACACTGAAGCCCCTACGAACACACTCAGCCACCTTATATTTGAAAAAGGGGCTAAACATACTCATTGGAAGAAAAATAGCCTCTTTAACAAATGGTGCTGGAAAAACTGGCTCTCTACATGCCAAAAACTAAAACTTGACCCAGGTCTATCACCATGCACTAAAC
>NW_004524738.1:5799160-5800082 GCF_000260255.1 Octodon degus
TGCTGATGGGAATGTAGATGGGTGCAACCATTATGGATATCATTGGGGAGACTCCTTAGAAAAGTTGGACTGGAAATCCCATTTAAACCAGCTATTCCTCTACTGGGAATTTTCCCACAGGATCTGAAAGCATCATATCATAGGGATATATGTGTGCCTATGTGTATAGCAGCACAATTTGTGATAGCCAAATCTTGAAAAAAAACCAGGATGCCCACCACCTGAGGAATGGTTGTAAAAGACGTGGTATTTTTACACAATGGAGTATTGCTCAGCTATAAAGAATGATAAACTTGAAGCCTTTATATTGAAGTGGACGCCACTTGAACATATACTCATAGGTGATGTAAACGAGACACACATGTGTAAATATCATATAGTTTTCCTAGTATGAGAACTGAAAAGAATAAATACAAATAGAAAAGTATAATACAAGTGAAGGGAAAGCAGGATCTCGAGGACTAACTAGTCAAGAGAGGGAAAGGAGAAGAGCTAGGAATCATGACAATGTCAAGCCCTACAGTTATATGTAGAAGATGGGCCAGGCAATGATCCTGAGAATCTCCAGAAGATTTTTGAATCTAGCAGTTAATTGGAAAGATTCTCACGATGACTCACTATATATAATGATAACTGTGAACTAAAAACTGCACTGAAGATGGTAATCTGCAATAGTAGTTTCATGCTTGGAGTGCCTGTCATTCTGGTCTTCTGAATATGGTTGCTTGTCATGACATACCAGTTGCTGTTGTGCTGTCTCTCGGGTAGATGATTGTTCAAAAAGACTGGGGTAGTGAATGAAGGCAAGAAATAGGAAAAGGAATATTGTGGGACTGTCCTGCTTCAAGATTGTATGTGGTTAGATTTTTGGGCTTATGTATAAACACAAATGTATATAATTCTTTATGCCTATTTTTAAAAA
>NW_004524738.1:5802082-5804289 GCF_000260255.1 Octodon degus
ATAAGAGAAATCTTTAATTCCCATTATTAACTGCTTCCTTACCCACATCTTATCTTCCTTCATGGCTTCTTTTTCAATTTCCAGATTAGGAAAACTGTCCTCTTTGCTATACCTCAAAAATACTTGGCTTTCCATATCTCCAAGAAGTTAGTCTGCAGATTTCCCTGAGTTATTTTAGTCATTATTTTTTCATATTATTTTTAGGCTTGTGAAAATATACAGTTTTAAAACAAGGCTCTTTCCCTGTTGATATTTTAAAACTGACCTCTTACACATATTTGAAATTCCGTATATGTCCTTTTCAGCATTATATTTTCCATAACTCTTAGCACTATATTTAGTGTATATTGTTCTTATAGTATATTATTATTTGTGAGTTGAGCCCAAGGAAAATACAGGGCTCAAGAGTTGCTTTTAGTGTTCTTTCTTTAGAATCTCAGAATCAGCATCCAAAATCAAATTTCAGGTTTTGATAGGTTTTGTGAACACATAAAGAAAAGCAATGTTTTCTAATTTTTAAATAACAAGGATACAATTTGAAGTTCATAATACACTTCTTGGAAATTGTAGAAATTCAGAAAAGTAAATGAAAGGTACATAGCCTATGGAAAATATCACGCCTCAGTGTGGTTACTCTGATGAACTCTGTTGCCGCTTTAAGAAGAAGCAACCCCAAATTATTTGGTGATTGTTAGAACAATCAGTATGTCTTCACTTCTCTACTTTTTTTTGGGGGGTGGGCTTTGTTTCATTGTTTCTTTCACTAGTAGTTGTGGGTGACTTTGTATTTTATGTTATGTAATGTGTTTAAATATTGTATTTCTCCTCTCCAAAATAAATCCCTAACATGAAACTATTTTGTGTTTGATTCTTCCAGCATCTTTATGGCATGAAAGTAATATTATTATAATGATAGTTAATCATATTTATTAAAATATTTTAATATAATCATTCCTAGATACAAATAAAAATAAGAGTAGATTATAATAATCACACATCTACACAAAGCTTAAATCAATTTATCTTTTGATATTGATAGATAATTCATACTATAAAATAATGTTTTAGAAAGAAGAAAAACTGAGTTTCATGATAAATTATGGGAAAAATTAATAGTATATTCTTTTCTAAAAGCAAGTGCTTCTGAAAGTCTCCTTTTGGAGATAATGATGTGGAAACAAATCTTCTATGTAGCGTAATTTTTCATTTTTGTTTAAGACTAATAACTGAGATGATGAAAACATTTTATACTTCTTTCAACCCCGCAGGAAAACTTGAAGCTTTGTAACAGTACAAAAACATATTAGGAAGTGACTACATTCCCTCTGATTCTTCATGCCATGATGTACAATCACTGAAAAGTGGAAAATACAATCTTCACACAAAGATACTGTTATTTTTCACTCAACAATAGGTTCTTTAAAGCAATGGCTGTCTTCTACATGTAAATGTTTCAAAGGCACAAGGAAGAGTTTCCTTACCTTCAAAATTTCCTTCCTATATATTAGAAGTACATGCAGTTAAAGATAATATAGCATTATAGTAGGAATATAATAATATCAGAAATAGAAAATATCATTCTTATCTGTCTTTTTGTTTGGCTTGCAGAACCCAGCTGTTACGATAATACCTATACTATTGAGATCTTTTAACAAATCAAACTTGACTCTTTCAAAGTTACTCAACTAAGATATTTTACATGTTTTGTATAATTCTTTATTTTTGACTTGACATTTTAGCTGTATTATTTAAATTGAATTTAAGTAATCTACAAATAACCTGCAACATTTATAAATTTAAAAATGACTTTAGAAATTTTTGTTAATGGTAGCTTATGTTCTGTGGGAGTTTACTCTTTTATTTGTGCACTCTCTGTTCCATGATTTTTTTTTTTTTTCAAAAGATTAAGAAGTCACCATGGCCCTCATCATCTGAGGTCTGTTCTTTGGAATCTGAACAATCTCTAAGGAGGAAGTAATTCATTTTGTAGCTCTGTGCCTTAGACACTAGCATTTAAACTATTTATCACCCTGGATCATGCATGGGGGAACAGGTTGTGCTAGATTGTATTACAGACTAGAAAGCCAGAGCCTGAATTACCTTGATGCTACTGTCTGCCACTGGATGAAAACGTCTCTGATTTGGACTGTAGTGCCACAGGAAAAAAGCTCATGCAATTGAATTAAATACAACAAGTAATGAACTTT
>NW_004524738.1:5805625-5813235 GCF_000260255.1 Octodon degus
TTATTATTTATTTATTTTTGCAGAACTGGGAATTGAACTCAGGCCCTTGCGCTTGCCAGGTAAATTAGTTTTAGATGTTTTACAGCTAAATACATTCTGGCTATGGGTATTTCAACTTGCACTTAAGTGTATCATGCGCATATCACATTCTTATCTCAGTGGATTGGAAAAATGATAAAGAAGTCTCATAGTTGTGTAAACATGAGAAGATGATTGTGTTGGGCACTTGTTGGTGAAAGAATGAGCTAATCTGTGAATTTAGGAAAAATGTTAATATTCCCACATGTAAGAATATGGGTGACTTCAAGTGAATGCATATTCATCTTTCTTCTACCCACAAAAAGTAGAGTCAGGTGCTTCCATTCTGAGGAGGCTACAGATTGACAAGACCACTAGTGGAACAGAAAAATATTTAAAAATACAGACAGTGTGTGTCAGCGAAGATATTCCACTTGGGAAACAGCATGCCTTTGGTGGATATTATGCAATCTAACATCTTTATTTTTCATTCTTTAAAAATCTCTATATATTTTTAAATTGTGTTTGGTATTTTTGAAGTTCCTCCTTCTCAATTTGAAGGCTTATTAGCAACTGCATGTAAGAATTTCAGATTCCCTTCATCTTTTCAACAGAAGACAAACAGAAGCACTGTATCCAAACACTGAAGAATATTTGCTAATTTGCCTTTATTTCTGTCCTTAAATGCACTATCTTTGTAGCTCACAAATAAAATAACTTTATAGGTAATGAAAGAAAATTAGTGTAATTCTGTAGATTAAAAACAGAATCTGATGTTTTATTTTTTGTATTTATTTATTTTTTAATTTTTATTTATTTTTAAAAATAATTTTATTGAGAAACAAATAGCAATGAGACAGTTTAATAACAGATTACTAGCACATTTTCAGTAATTAATACATTGCATACTGTTGTCTTAGTGGTTATTCATTGTGCCAGGTGCAGACATGATATCTGTCTCAAACACTATTAGAACAAAACTCTTTATTCATTCAATTAAGAGAATAGATCTGTGTATCTAACTTATTTTGAGTATTCCAATACAAAATGGTAGCTCATTTAAATCCTACTTTTTTGGTTAGCTTTGTCAGAGAAGAGCATTCCACTGTCATTTAAATACTGTAGGTGCATGAATTCAGCAAAATATCCCAATATAGTCCAGTAGTCCATAATAGTAGTGGGTTATCCAAAGGTTCTGGAAGGTTAACAACTTAAGTTTGCAGACCAAAAATTAGAGAAAAAGAAGGATTGCAAGACAACCAACACTTTGGCCCTAGCTTTTCAAGGTCAGTGAAGACTCAGAACATAAGAGAACCTTTACTATAACATCATGTAATGCAGTTGTGTCTCAAATTTTCTGATCAAAGAGATTATGGGGCCACAGAGGAAAATGAACGATGATATAGAGTGGGCCTATGGAGCGTCACATGGAGAGAAAACCTTCTCTCAGAAACTGATGTTTGAAACATTATTCCACTTAATCCTTGAGAGGAGGGGGAAACTATTGTTTTTTTAATCTTAAATATGTCAGGTAGGGTCATTATCATAAATTGCTACCATCATATATTGAAAAAAATTCTTTTGCTGCAATAAGAATTAGTAATATATACTTGACTGTATAGATTTACTTAATATAAAACTGCCTATAAATTACTTCTAGATATAAATATGGTTGTACTTTTGTGCTGATTTCTGAGATTCCAAAACTGATACTTCTTATAACTGGCCTATAATAGACAAAAAGATTTAAGCTAGCAATTTATCCTATACTGTTTAATATCTGGAACGGTATAATCTCTTTACTGTCATGTCTATATTCCATATTTAAAATATATAGGTTGATCATTTTCTTCTGGTATAAAAACTGAAAATAGTTGGTTTTATTTATGTGACCAAAGATGCTCCAATAGTCTTTTACTTAGGTGCCTAGAGATAAAGATATATCCATGTAATTTGTTGGCTTGTAATATAAAAACAATGTATAAATATGACAAAAACGAGGAAAGTTTTGTCTTCCCTAGGAAATTGTAGCTGAAATCTGGGGATCTCTATGCTTGTTTCCACTTTGTCTCCTTCTTAATCCATCATATGATGTAACTGTACCAAGGCTTTGAAACTTTATAAGTCTTTTTAAATGATCTGACACTGTGTATTTTGGTATGTCTAAAATAAAAAGCATGTTTTTTAACCCACACTTTTCATGTAAAGTCATGAGGACATGTGCTTTTTCTGTGTTAATATGTAGATAAATTTGTTTATTTTTTAGGTATGTATTTTTAAAGAATACAAAATTGTGAAAAAATATTAGAAATGATACAAATTTTCACTAAACAAAGTAACAGGAATTCAACAATGGTTACTGTATTGCATGATACTGTCTTCACGTTAGCTGTTTAGGGTACCAGATATAAATGTGCAAAATTGGTTAAACAAAGCAACAATAAAGTTCTAAGAAATTAGAAAGACAAAATAGAATAAAATGAAAAGAAAATGCCAGCATTAACTGCACCTTTCAAAAGACCAGCAGAGATAAGCAGTAGAATTATCCAAGTTATTCTTCATATATACATAAATGTATCTTTTTCTCTTCTTTTGTCTTTTTCTCAGTAAAATAAAAAGGTGAATCACAGAGGTTAACTTATTATGCATATACAGTAATTTCTAGTGCTCACGTGTAGGCTGTCACTGTAATTAGGAAAATAGTTCTTCATTATGAAGAACTTTTAGATTAATATGAATGTAGGCACCTGAAGGAGTCCGTCTTGGAGAAACTTGTTGAATCATTGTTGCTTAATTTTATTCTTCAAGTGTTATTTTTAGATGATGATAATTGGTTTTTAAAATCTATGAGTAGATATGAAATTACATCTGTTCTACTACTACTGCTACTACTAGGCAGCTGTCATAATTCCTTCTGTATCTTTTCTATCAAATAAGTGTTTCTTATAAAGATATGGGTTGCATATTTGATACACGTGTGATGTATTTATCTACATAATTTTACATAGTTTTAAATATTTAATTCCAAATTTAAACTGGTTATCTTTAAAAAGTTAAACATGTATCATGCAAATTTGCATCCTTGGGCCTGCATTTTCCAGTTCAAATGGTACTTATTAGATAATAAAATTGCATACATGTTAAGGAAGCAAAATCAGGAAACCTGATGTCTTGCATGACCCAAGACAAACATATTAATAGAGTTCTAAATTAAGATAAAAGGCTCTGCAGGATTGTATTTCAGAATGAAGGAAATCATTTTCATTGTAAGCATATCAAAACAATACACTTGTAAAAAGAGATAATAAAATATACATATTCACCCAGAGGGACCACTCCAGCTTTGTAGGTCTACCTGGAAGGAGCCAGCCTCAGGAATGGCTGCCAACCAGCAGGACCCAACAGTCAAAAAGACTGGACTCAGCTGAAAGTAGTAAAACACAGTAACCAGGCCCAAGCCAGGTCCTGTCATTGAGTTTGAGTTCAGTAGACCTAGAGCCTATGAGCTGAGGTGTAGTGCTGGGCCAAGCTAAGCCAAGGTCAAGGCCAGGTGTATAGGAACAAAATAATGACACAGAGATGGCATCAGGTAAATGGGGTAAGCTAATCTGCCTGGAACACTCCAGGTGCATGAAGGGGAGGTGCCAGACAGAAATGAGGGGAGCTAACTTAAATACAAATTCCCAACTTAAAGATCTGCTTTGTTATCCTGCTATCATGTTTGCTCCTACTGTGTAAAGTACAAACCCATTAGTTACAAAAGTTTGTCAATTTCAAATTTCACTAGTTGTTAGTAGTATTGGTGATTGTACTACCATAAGCAAGAAACTATATTTGCCTTAACCACGTTTTTCCCTTGGGTGATTTTTGTTTGTTTGTTTGTTTTCAATTTTTGTATTTTAGGAAAGGATCTACAGGGTGTTCAGGGTCTTACTACTATGTTGAACTCATAGTGATCTGCCCATTTACAGCCTCCCAAGAGCTGGGATTATAGGTGTGCACAAGCACACCCAGTCTCAATTGACATCTCAGTGTGCCCCGGGGACAGGGCCAGCACAGCAGGCCCAGGGATTGAACCCCACCCCCTGCACCTGCTTGCAGGCACTTTAATCTGCTGCACTATTTGGCTGGCCCTCCTTTGGGTATTAATATCAGGAGGTGCTTGGATAATAAACTCACCCAAGTTCTACACTGAAGGATGCTAAACAGAAAACAATATCTCACTCTGAATAAATACAGAAGGCAAAATCTTGGGACACACGTGTAGTAAGAAGCTCTGAGACAGGCGAGATACCTAAAAAGCAGACTCTTTATAGAAAGGCTCTGACTGCAGGGATATAGATACTTACTATCAAAGTTCAAAAAAGGACGCCATAGAAATCAAACTAGAGAGTCATCTCTGAAATAGAAAATGACAACAAGACGGACAAAAATGCATTCTCAGGGCTCAAGCCCACCAGGAAGAAACTCAGAACACATCAGCATAAAAGAAATCAGAAGCAACACAACTGAAATCTCTGAAATAATAGCAACTGAAGTAAAGAAACAACTGCAGAAGAGTATAGGAGAAGTAAGATCAGAAATAATCAGACAGGTAAAAAAAAAAACTGAAATGATAAGTATAATGAAATAATTACTAAGTCATTATAAGGAAGACAATGGGGAAAAAAGTACAGCAGAATATAAAGATGATTGAAATCTTGAATGAGAAATATAGGAAAGAAATAAAATGCATGAAACAGATTCAAAGGAACTAAAGACTTCATTCAAAGTTGGTAAAATCCTGTGAATGAAAGAGAAGATAGACATTCAGACTTTGAAGACACCATTGAGGCTAGTGAAAAAGTAAGGAAAGATCTTCTAGAAACAACTAGTTTCCAGGAAATAATAATTCAACAGCTGCAAGACAATGCAAAGATGAACAATGTAAGACTAATAGACATCAAAGAGAAAGAAGACCCTTCCCTAAATTGCAAAAAAAAAAAAAAAAGACAGAAAGAAAGAAAAAAGAAAAGGAAAAGAAAGAAAAAAAAGAAAACTTCGCAAATATGGTGAAATAACCCAACATTCAAGTAACTGAGGCATACAGAACTCCAAATAATATCAACTCAACTGAAACCAAACAGAGACATATAATAAGGAAGAACCCAGAAATACAGCACAAGAACAACACACTAAAAGCTAGTATTGAAAACAAATAGATCACATGTAAAGGAAAACCCATCAGAATAACATCAGATTTCTCCTCACAAGCCATAAAGTCAAGAAGAACATGGAGCAAAGGACTTCAAGTCTTACGAAGAAACAAATTCCAGTCCAGAGTGATACACCCTGCAATAATCTCTTTCAAGTTTAATGAAGAAGCGTAATGCTTCCATGACAAAGAACAGCTAAAGAAATTCATGATGACCAGAACAATCCTACACACAGTACTAAAAGATATCCTAGAAAGGGATCACAATAGCCACAACTCAAGTACAAAAAAGGGAAGAACTCAAGAAACACAGAAACCTGCTAAACACAGGAGAAAATTATGGAATCAACAGAAGAAAAACAACATGACAGACACGTCAATATGTATCAATTATGACAAAAAATGTAAATGGACTCAATTCTCCAATTAAAAGTAATGGACTGGCAGAGTGTATTAAGAAATGAAATCCAGTAATATGCTATATTGAAGAAACACGTTTTAACCCATAAAGAAATTCACAGGCTGAAAATTAAAGGATGGAAAATAATACTACATGTTCCAGGACCTCAGAAAAAAATAGGGGTAGCTATTCTGCTCACAGACAATGTGATTTTCAAACCAAGAATTATCAAACAACATAAAGAATGTCACTATGTACTGGTGAGGGAAAAATTCAAGAGTAGAAGATAGCAGTCATAAATATGTATGCACCAAATTTGGAAGTACCCAACTATATGAGATAAGTTTTAAAGGACAATAAATATTTAATAACAAATATCACAGTCTAAACAGGGTATCTTAGCATGCTCTTTTTTTATGAGCAGAATATATTTATTGAGATAAAGAAAGGTCCTGTCCAAGAGAGGGACAGAAGGGGGGCCCAAGCAGGTAGTTCCCCTTAGCATGCTCTTATCTCAAAAAGATAAGTAAAGCAGATAAAAATTGGCAAAAAGTAGGAAAAACTGAACCAATCCTTTAAGGAAATACTTAGTGGACCTAAGCAGAGTGTTCCATCCAACATCTGCATACACATTTCTTTCAGCTGCCCATGGAACATTTTCTTAAATAGACTGCATACTAATCTATGGATCATGCTTAAATATAGGCAAGAAAAGAAAAATTATCCCATGCATATTATCAGACTATGGTGCAGTGTAGCTGAAAATCAATGACAAAAGAAACCACAAAAAACTGATAAACATATAGAGACTAAATAATACTCTCCTTAGCAACCAAAGGGTTACTGATTAAATAAACAAGAAATTAAGCAATATCATCTACAATCCAAAAAAAATTCAAACATATCTTACCAGAATTTGTGGCATGCAATGAAAGCAGTTCTCAGAGGGAAAGGTATAGCAGTGAACTCACACATTAGCAAAACAAAGCAAGAACAAATAAATACCATAATGCTGCACCTCAATTTTCTAGAAAAAGTAGAAAAATCAAGCTCAAAGCCCAAAGATGTGATGAAATTATGAAGATTAGAGCAAAATTAATACAAACGTGATGAAAACAATACAAAGAATTAATTAACCAAAAAGCTGGTCCTTTCAAAGATTAAAAAGAGTTGAAAAACCTCTACTCAATCTGTTCAAAAACAGTAAAGAAAAAAACTCAAATTAAAGCAATAAGGATTGAAAAGGGAGAAATCACTACAGATCCTGTGGAAATTCAGAAGACCATCATTTTTTTTTTGGTAAGGGTCTACAGGGCATTCAGGGTCTCACTGCTAGCTTTGACTCTTAGGGATCTGCCTGCTTACAGTGTCCCAAGAGCTGGAATTACAGGTGAGCCCCCCCACACCCAGTCTCAATCATCACTTCAGGCACCCTGGGGGCAGGGCAAGCATAGCAGGAATCAAATTTCCAGCTACTGCCCCTGCTTGGAGGTGCTTTAATCCACTGAGCTATTTGGCTGGCCCCATAAATTGGTGTTTTAAAAATGATTACATTCATAGAATCTAAGACACAGAAGAAATGGACAAATTCCTGGATAGGTACAAATTGCAAGAAGTGAATCAAGAACTTGTAAAAACTATGAATGACACAAAATGAACCAATGAAATTGAAAATGTAACAATGATTAAAAAAATAACAACAAAGAAAAGTGCCAGTCCTGATGGATTCATAACTGAATTCTATAAGATATATTGATAATATTTAATACCAACATTCCTCAAACTCTTCAGTGAAGTTGAAAAGAAGCAATGCTCCCAAACTCATTCCTGTATGGCAGTGCTATCCTGATACCCAAACCTGAGAAAGATATAACCAAAGAGAGAATTACAGGCCAATCACTCTCATGAACGTGGATATTAAAATTCCCATTGAAACACTAGCAAATAGAATACAGCAAATCATTAAGAATATTATGCACCATGACTAGGTAGGATTCC
>NW_004524738.1:5832615-5840945 GCF_000260255.1 Octodon degus
GGGCCGGAGGACCACTCAAGGAAGGGGACTGGCCCTGTTTAAGGACAGCTGTGTCAATCAACATCAGGCAAGACCAAGGATGAATTTGAGAAGTAAAAAATTTTTAAGCTCTGACAAAGTTTGTTGTATGATAATTAATCACTGTTGTAATTAATCACTCAAATTTATGTCCAAGCACTGTCTCAGTTAATACACACTTACCTGAAATAATGGCATTGAATTTTCAGTTCTTTGCTGTTTTTTATATCGTATAATACTTAGAAGTTGAAATGAGGTACTTGTTCAATGACTGAAAAAGTGATTCAAATATAAGTACACTAAAAATAAATAGGAGGGAAAATCTTATATCAAAAATAATAAATTTATTAAAACATAAAACACCATTCTGGCTCTTTGGTGCTTGGCCCTAGCTGGCCAGCATCTATTTCTCCAGGTAACATTTTGCAACTGCAGCAGGTGGCACAGCGTAAAACACCAGTGTAAAACTTCTGTGCCTTCTGTGTTCTTCTGGTAGGGTTTTGTTAATGGTGCATTCATGCAAAACACATGGAAGAAGGAAATAATACTTTTGTTTTTCTTTTAGATTCTAATTATCAGTTTGTTCATCTTCCTCCCTTTCTTCTTTATTTTTTCCTTCCTTCCTTCCTTCCTTCCTTCCTTCCTTCCTTCCTTCCTTCCTTCCTTCCTTTTTTCTTTCTTTCCTTCCTGTTTTATAGATTGAATCCAGGACCTTCCAAATGAGTTGTATACTCACCCTCTTTTGATAGTTTACTTTGATACAGAGTCTAATTACAACCATTGATTATGAAGACAAATGATAAGGTTACTAGAAATTTGGATGACTAACCAATTAAACATAAGACTCCTTATCCCCATACACAAATTAATCAGCAGCTTATTGTGATTCTCTATGACCTATATAGGAAAATACACTTAGATATAGTGCACAAAACTCTAACTGAAATTATTACTTTAGAATTCATGCATCTCAAGCCCCAGACACTAAGAAGCAGAAGAAAGTCTTTTATCTTTTGCATAACATGTTACAGTGAACTCTAGTAAACTGTGCTTTCTTTCATCTATTTAGTTACTTTCAGAATGTATAACTAAGATACAATTACACATCATAGAATCCTTACAATTTTTTGTGGCAGTTAGAACTGAAAAATGATTAGAACGATGAAGCGGAAACTATTAGTAACTTAAGATTGTGTTTCTCTGAGCAAAGAAAAGCAACTCCATGATCTTTATTGTTAGAGTGATCTCCACTTGAGATCAGCCACAGCGATGCTCTTTTGGAAGTGGAAAAGACTGCGAAGAATAAAGCCTCCTGATAATCTGGTTGTCATTCTGTAAATTTACCATGATGATTTTGTTCCTTGAATATTTAGTCTAAATTTCTTACTTAATACTGATTTCTAGAATTTAGCTTTATAGTTTCTCTAAATAGCTTCAAAATATTTATCATTACGAGCTTTTATTTATTTATATTTATTTATTTATTTATTTATTTTTTTGGCAGAACCGGGGATTGAACTCAGGCCCTAGCACTTGCCAGGGAAGTGCTTATTCCACTGAGCCATCTCCCCGGCCGCAGGAGCTTTAATTTATGATACTGTTAATAATTATACATGCCCAGTAACAGAGAAAATATATAAAAAATAATTATACACATTCTGTTTCCCCTTCACAATCATACTGAAGAAAACTATACGGTATTGAAAGGAGCAAGGCACTAACAATGCTGAATACTATGATTTGCAAAGTATCTAAAAAGAAAAAAGGTGTTTGAAGTCTATGTGAGTGTGATTAATTTTACTAATATATTTTAATGAATCATATCTAATTAAAAGATAATACTATAGGAAAGATTAACAGTCAGATATAGATCAGACGTGTGATAGTGTTTAAAGCAAGTAATGTAACATGTATGCAACGAGCTGCTCAGTACTCCATTAAAAATATGGATCACATTATTTAGTCCATTGTTCCCTGGATGGCTGCAGGCTGTTTCCAAGATTTAGCTACTATGAATTTTGCCATTATAAACATAAACATGCATACATGACTGTGGTATGATGTCTTAATTCTTTTGGGAAGATACTTAATGTCTCTACTGTTGGAATCAGATAGATAGATAGATAGATAGATAGATAGATAGATAGATAGATAGAGATAGATAGATAGATAGACAGACAGACAGACAGACAGACAGACAGACAGACAGATAGATAGATCTCCTTAGTACTTGATAATTGTGACACAAGAAATAAACATTTGGGCTGGCCAGGTAGCTCAGGGGACTAAAGCTCCTGCTTAGGCAGATGCAGGGACTGAGTGTTTGATGCACATAGTTTCATGCCAGCCTTGCCCTGGGGGCGTGCTGAGAGAGTGACTGAGACTGAGTGTGGTGACACATGGTGGCAATCCTAGCAATTCGCAGACTGAAAACAAAAGGATCACTATGAGTCTGATCTGTGTAGTGAGACCCTATAGACCCTGTACTAAATACACTAAAAAACCCTAAACTTTTATCTTGTATAGTGATAGTCACCTACTGAGGATTAAGAAACATAGAAAGTGTGTGTGTGTGTGTGTGTGTGTGTGTGTGTGTGTGTGTGTGTGATAGTGAGTAGGAAAGAAGAAGAAAAATAGTATTGCAATTCAGTGTGGACCAGATACGTAAAAATGTATCTCGGCTGTATAATTTTCTTACATGATTAAATATTCTTTAGTCTATTAGTCTAATTTTAAATGGGCATATATGACATCTCGCTTGACAAAGTCTTATAAATAAATGAAGCTGATTCCATAAAAATGAAAGTGGGGAGGAATAGCAAGGAAATAAAACTGAAATGTCTTATGCACATGTACCAATTCTATACAGTGAATTGTTATGTGCTGCAAACACCTACTAAAAATTAAAAAATTCAAATCAAGCAATGTGAATAGGAATCTCTCAAAGAGAAATCTAAGAAATAAAAAAGCACTTATAAATGCAATCCATTTCACAATTCAGAGACAAAGAAAAATTAAAAAATAATTCAGCTACCCAACTGCCAAAAATGAGAAGGGAGCTTAATATTAATTATGCATTTGCAAAAAGGGAACTAATTCTCTTTACCATAGCTGGAAGGAAAATGTTCTGCATTCTTCCATAGTACCATACAGTCTTGCAACATTAAACTAAGTGTATTAACCAGGCAAACCCAGGCTTTCATGTTCTAGTCTGTACACTCTCAGTGAGTCTCAAGGAGGGGCACGCTGTGGATACTGCTTAACTGCTCTGTGCCAAATAAAATCAAGTCAGTGGCTGACAGAGCACAGCCAATGCCAAGTGCAACTTAAAATTTGTCAGTCTCCAATCTTATACTTTCCTTCATGTTATTAACTTCTTTGTGCTTTTATTCATATCTGTCCATATGGCAAATAGCACATTACTCAATTCTATTTCTCAATTAAAATGTGGACTTTAGTGATACAAAATTCTAAGGAATTTGCATAGCTATTGTGTTCAACCGTTCTATTATCTACAGAGGAAGCATTGAAGTACCCACTAACATGAGCACCTTCAAACAAATTAAAGAAAATCATACCCTTTTACCTAATTCCTAATTTAGTTCACCTTTCTTTCTTTGTAATTTTCTTTCCATTCCCATTAATTTTGTATAATTTTATTATAACCCAGTGTAGCCGTTCATAAATCATTATTCAAATGCTTCCTTATATACTTTAGCATTATTCTAAAACTTATTTTAAATATGTAACAAAATGCACATTGAATCACAACCATTTAGAAAAGTTCCAGAAGATTACTACTTTGCAAATGGCAAAGTTATAGCATGTTTTGTGAGTTACTTGGCATTTAAAGTGTCGCAGTTAGCTATGTTAGTACTGCTAACCTCAAGTTGCTTTTCTTGGTAATTGGCCAAAGCACTGTCAAAATTGCTTTTTATACTTTAGTCTTTGACGATCATATATAATTGATCTAAGCTTTTATCTTATATAGTCATGGTCACAAAAAGGAGATTAATAAATATTTAGAGTGGAAACAGTCACCCTTGATTCAACATAGGAGTTTTAAGCCATAATGACCTATCTGCATGCTTGCACAGGACCTCTTCTGCAATGATATCCTATGTTCCTAATCCCACGCTCAATTTGTAGGATATTGCTCTAAGAGGACCCTTGTCTCACTCTAGTTGATCTATGCTCTCTTCAATACATGGAGGAAATTCCACAAGGACTCATTCTTGGCCTTTTCTATTATGCCAATTCCATGCCCTTTCAGAAATCTGGTTTCTAAATTTGCTTTATGATAATTCAGCTATGCCAATGGTGTTCTCATTTAGCGCATTGATGATAAAGGTCACTGATGCTCTCCAAGGAGCTCTTAAGGCCTGAACATGCTCTGGAAACCTAGAAATATTTCAGTGATTAAAAGTGAAATAACCCCTTTAATAAAGTATTTGCAGTTTAAGGATATTTGGAAGCTTAAAAAATAACCTTGCTAATTGAGCACAGGAAGTCTCCAATTGAACTCAATTGCCCTGTTTTTATGGGCATTTGTATCATTAGACCTTTTAGAGCAGATAAATTTGGAAGAAAAAAAGTATAGGCAACTAAATGGTATTAAAATATATCTTAATTTGTATTACAGGGGCAGTACATAAGCTAAAAATGAAATGATAGCCAAAAGTTTTTTCTAATAGATGTGGAGATTTTAACAGATTTATATTTGTAGCACAATTGAGCACAAAGTATAAGCAAATAAATGGAAAGTAATTCAAATGCATGCATACACTAAAATATCTTCATTATCTACATAGGAAATGGGATACTAAAGGATTGCTAGTCATTATCTTTAAGGACCAAAGAAAGAATCCTAATTAAATGGGGTTTAAGTTTGAAAATAAAATGTCTAGGCCAATTTCCTCCACTGCTTCCTCATAATAGACTGTCATTTAAATATCTAAGTCCCTTCAGCAGGTTTGTAATTATTAACACTGGGAAAAGTCTTGCCATATTGGATGTATATCCAGTTTCTTCAAGGCCAGATTGATTATTTGTCATAGACGCACTAAAATGCTGGGGGAAATGAGAGGATGCCCTTTCACGCTCACTTGATTCTTTTTCCTAACTCTAATAAAATTATTAAAAATTATAGAAATTATCCGTTTCTATTCTGATTTTGGTAGTGTTCAGTCCATGTGTACCATATATGTAATAATTAACATATATCAAATATATTTTATATGTCATATCTTAGTTTCTTTGTTTTTAAAGGAACAAATTTTTCCTTGGAAAAAAGTATACTAATAAATTCTATGCAGTTTACTCGCTAATATATGTGAATAAATTAAATGTATAAAGCACACATAGAAGACAATCCCACATAGGAAACATTGCTAACTTCGTTAGCAGCATAGCATATAATATACGCCAAAATATAGAGCAAGTTACAGTACTATCTTACCTTGTTGTGAAGATGTCCCACATCTTTTCTGAAAAAATTGACCATCTGTGCTCTGAAGGATAACTCAGGGAAATAATGCAAAAAATGTGAAGGAAAGAACTCAGAACGAAGCTGGGCTTTTCAGGGAAGGACATTTGGTACACAAAGCTTCCTGCAGAAAAGCAGCCAGGCAAGAGGAGAAGCTGAAACATACTAGGTAGCGTCACATGCCCTTGAGTGGACTGGAGAGAAGGCCACTGGCAGGCAGAGCAGATCACACCAGGTGGACATGAACCAGTAAGGGCTTCATGTACTGTTCTAATCAAAATGGGCAGGCATTAAAAGATTTAAGCAGAATATTTTTAATTTGCTCATTTGCTAATGATGACCATCTTTTAAGGAAGCAAACATTGCGCACAGCCTCCCATCTCAGCATTATGAGAAGCTGATGCAAGAAGATTGAAAGTTGAAGTCTAGCCAAAGACTTTAGATATTTAGCAAGACTGTCTGAAAATAGTTCTGTGTTTTTATTTTTTTAAAGGGGGCTGAAGAGAGAATTCAGAGTAAATGCACTCTGCTCAATCTCAGTACTAGAAAGAAAAATAATTACTCTGATTTCAAAGTCTCTTTCTTTCTTTCTTTCTTTCTTTCTTTCTTTCTTTCTTTCTTTCTTTCTTTCTTTCTTTCTTCTTTTCTTCTTTCCTTCTTTCTTTTTTTAATAGATCTGTCTCTGTAGTTCAGGCTGGCTTTGTACTCACTATTTTGCCCCTGTAGATCTGATATTCCCTGTAATTCTCCTGCCTCTGTCTGCCAGTGCAGGGATCACAGGCATGCACAACCATGCCAACTCCAAGTCCATTATATTAATCAGACAAGGACAAGTGCTGTTAAAGGGAACACAATCATATGATGATTTCAAGTAAGAACATTTAGATTTATTTTTATCTTTTTACTTTATGGAAAAAAGTCACAATAAAACCACAGCAAAATGATATAATAATAATAATAATAATAATAATAATAATAATAGTTAATACATTGCTTGTTATTTTTAAAAGTATTATTTTTATACCTTGTACCTTGGATGGACAATTAGCAGAGATAAAGGAGATAGGATGCTGAGGCTACACAAACTGACAAGAGACCGAGTAACTCTTTTAGTTCGAAACCTACAACTTGTGTTCTTTTCAAATATTCTCAGTTTGTATGTCACCTGCTTTCTAGCATGGAATTTTCCTGGGAGAGTCATAAACAAGTCTGACAACTGCAGTATCCTAGAGTTTCTATGGAAACAGTGGTCCTAAAGTAGCTCTGGTTTTTGTTGTCCACAGGACAGGCTGACCCACCGCTAATGCATTGCAAACCTAGGTATGTTTATGGGTCTCTAAACATTCCCAGAATGTTCGGAAAGTTACTGAATACATTCCACAACCACCTTTTTATTTTATTTCTGAAAAGTGCTCTTTGATGAATGCCCTTGTTACCTGTCTTGTAACATTGCCTTTAGCCAGAAACACAGAATATTGATTATGATGAATTATTCAGTATTTTACCATGCCGTAGATGTGTGCATTGGGAACATCAAGTAGAATATATTCACTGGTTCTGATGGGTCTCTCGGTGGGCCACTTGAGCTGGTCCACTTACTTTTTAGTATAAAAGAGAGCAGAGAAGAAATGCTGAAAATAGCAGAGCAGTTTTGTAATTAAAAAGTGACTTTCCCTGTTTATTCAGCCTGTCCTTAGAAGGAAAGGATAGAACACTTTATGAGAAGTGAGAATATTTCAGATACTAGACATATAGTCTCTTATGAGTATTTGTTTCACAATCCAACTCTTCACAGAGGCTATGTCCTTAAAACATCTCTCCAAATTGTTTGTGTTTCTTATCTATGTTTTTAGTTCCATCCAGCAATTTCTTGTTGTGTATAATTATTCCTCACAGGGATAGTCAAAACCCTAAGATGTGGCTTTTAAGTAAAACTTTGAAAAACACCAAGTCCTATATTGATTTCAATTATTTGCAGTCTGCATTCCTGTAGCTGAGTTTCTTTTACATTACTTAATCTTCCTGACCACTGACAAACCTGATCTGGTTGGACCACTAATGGTATTTCCTGATAGTGTTTTTAAAATGTGCTTATTTTTTTGTTGTTGTTGTTGCTATTGATAGAGGGTCTCACTACACAGTTCAGACTTTTAATGATCCTCCTGTCAGCCTCCTTAGTTATGGGATTATAGGTGTGTATCATGATGCCTCCTTAGTTATGGGATTAGAGGTGTGTATCTGGGGCCAGCACAACATGTGTTATCAGGGATCAAACTCAGGACCTTGCACTTGCCAGGTAGGCACTAAGATCACTGAGCTATCTCCACAGCTCAAAATGTTTTTTTGTTGAAACTTGAGCAAATCCTATATTCTCAGAGCCAGATTTTTAGCTTTTATCATATCTACGGACCCCCTTTTTCAAAGGAAGCACTGCATTCCATATTACAGGATTAATCCACAGGCATTGCCAGGGACGGGTTGATCATTTTATCTATCCTGGTCATAAAGTCCTTAATTGAAATCTTCTAAAATTTTAAATCAAATTGATACACTGAGAATCAAAAGCCAGATCTTTCAATGGGGGACAGTATTATGAATTATTACAGCAGCATCATATCACTAAATATCATCATATTCATTTAATAGGCATTTATTTATTCCCATAGTTATCTAAGATCTCATAGATATTCTTCAGTATAGGGAAGTATCATTGTCATCTTTCTTTCCCAAATGCTCCTATACAAGCATGGAGAATTGCCTAAGTAACTCGACCAGATTAAAGAATTTCAAGCCAAGTACTGAATCTTTCTTTCTTTCTTCTTTCTTT
>NW_004524738.1:5841495-5843211 GCF_000260255.1 Octodon degus
AGGACCCTCAGGGTGTGTGAAATAGCTGTACAACAACAAAATCATAATGGTGATCATATTCATGTTCATCCTATTCATTGTCTAAGGGTGGTTATGTACTTACATTTGATGCAGAAAATGTAAGTGTAAATTAAAATTTCATCCACTTAGGATAAACAGATTTTGACCTAAGTTCTTTAGTCACTTGATAAAAAATTGTCTCAAAGAGTAAAACACCAATATTTGATTGTTTTAAAAATTCCTATGGTCAGCGAGATAGCTCAGTGGGCTGAGCATCTTCTTAGACAAGCTCAGGGACCACGCTTTAATCCCTGGCACCACATGCTGCCAAGGCCTGCCCCCAGGGGCACTGAACTGGAAACCAAGTCCAGTTATGGTGGCGATGACAGTCAACCCAGTACTCGGGAGGCTGAAAACAGGAGGATCACTGTGAGTCAGAGCTGGGTAGTGAGACTCTGTACTAAATGTATTTTAAAAAAATCCTGATTATTTCTCACAGATAGTAAGGCAGATCTAGTGATACTTGTATATGAAGAAATTCAATACTATGTTTCTGTTTGGAAATTTGCTGTCAGGGTGGAATTTCTGCCTTCATGTATGATCTTTGAAATCCCCCCCCAAATCACATGAACACATGTTTTCCACTGTGAGGTTGAGTCTGCACCAAATTTAGATGCTTGTTGCACTACATGGCCATATTCTCTGTCCTCACTCTAGCATCAGCTTAGAACTTAAAAGGCAGTTTGTTGCCATTACCATCCTTGCCTCCTGCAAGCCAGAACCAAATTCCTCAGTAGTAGAGGTATGATTATGTCTGATCATTACAATGATGTGGGATATAACAAGTCTGAATTTTGAAATGACAGATTCACATACTCAATTTCAAGTAAATTAAGCACAAATAATGAACTTAAAATATTTATTTCTTGTTTAGAGATATATCAGTTATATTAGAAATATTTTTATTTTATAAATGCAATATCGCTATTAATAATTCTAAAATTATAAGATTAATTCAATGTAAAGCCAATAATGAAAAAGAACAGCTAAAACAAATATTAATAGCATACAATATCTGTGTGTGTTTAAACTCCGAATACTTTTAACAAAAATATACTTGCAATATAAATAATATGCAAAACAGCATAATGTACATTGTTTTGTATATCTTAAAATTTGCATTATTAGATTGTTTGTAATCTTCACAAAAAGTATTCTGAGCACTAAATTCTAAATTCATATTCAGCAATATAATCTGATAATTGTATTTGTGTTTTCATTGTTCAATTTCTCTTAGACAATGAATCATTGATGAAGAAAAGTTCTTACCCAAAGATATTCCACATGGTGATTACAAGGCAGATTATCAACTGGACACTTTAAAATTCAATGGAGAGGAAAAAGTCTAGATCATGTCAATAGAACCCATTTAAAAATATGAAGAAAATATCTACACAAAAACCAAATAGACAAATGTTTCGCTTTTCTGGTTGTAGTCTGATAAACAATGCTGTAGTATGCAATTCAGGCTGACTTTGAACTCATAGAGGTCCTTCTGCCTCATCTTCACAAGCGCTGGGACTATAGACATGTGCCACCATTCCTGGCTATCATGTGATATCTAAAATAAATTATGGTATTCCTAATGGTTTTATCTATATTTTTTTCCTGTATTTTAGGGAAGGGTCTACAGGGTGTGGAGGGTCTCGTGACTAG
>NW_004524738.1:5844661-5847283 GCF_000260255.1 Octodon degus
TTATTCAAAATCCTTGGATTTCAATATTAATCCTACACGAATCACTCTAACCTAAATACCCACCATGTTTGACTGACATCTGAGCACACTAATGCAATTGAATCGGAACACAACAGTTATCATCACAATAGCAGCCCACTTAAATACTTCCTTAATGTGAGGCAAGACCATAACGAAATTATGCTTTCACCAAGGTGATACAGCCTTCCTGACTGGAACCAGAAGACACTATCCCATTCCCCAGAAAAGGCCTTAGATTCTTTGAGTACTATTCTCTGTGATATCTCATGAAACAAATGCCATAGTGTGAAGTTAACAATAGCTGAACACTATGATACAAAATTAGCAACTCTTCTCTCACACACTAAAGAGAAAAAGAAGGGCAATTTTGCTTTGTACTCATACATATTCATAACATAATAAAAGAGAAATATTCATGAGTTGCATTGTTCAATTACATTCTTGTAATTGGGTATAAGAATTCAAACTACTGTCTACTAGCCATTCTGTGTTTTCCTTACCCTAACAAAGCACACAAGATGATCTTGGCTCTTTTTGTTTAAGAAATTATTAGTGGACTATACATAACATGTTATAATTACATCCCTCTTACAGAATGGTACTTGTACAGAGAGCATCATTATACTTTCTCACCTGCCATGTCTTTCTCCCTCTTTTTCAGATCTTGCAGAGTCTGTCTCATTGCCTACAATCTCTTTTATTTTCCTCTTTAAATTATTTTATTTTAGGTTTCTCATAGAAGAGGAACTATACAGTATTTAACCTTCCATGTCGTACTTATTTCATTTAATATGATGGTCTTAAAGTCTATTCATTTTCTTACAAATGACTCAAATTTTCTTTCTTTACAGCTCGGTAGCACTGTAGTGTGCACATACACCACATTTTATTTATCAACTCGTGTATGGATGGGCATATAGGTCACTTCTACAACTTAGCTCTGATAAATTATACTGCTATAAACATAGGTGCTCATGCATAGCTCTAATTAGATGATCTCTGTTCTCTTTGGAAGATACCAAGGACAAGTGTGGCTGGGTCAAATGCAATTTCTAATTTTAGATTTTTCAAAAATTTCAATATTGTTTTCCATAGTTGTACTAGTTTACATTCTCATCAACAATGTAGAAGGATTTTCCTCACAACTATTTTGGTATTTGTTGTTTGGTAAGAGATATTTTTCCTGGAGTTAGATGGAATTTCAGAGTTGTTTTGAGATGCATTTCTGAAATGGCCAAGGATGCTAAACATTTTTCCATAGATTTATTGTGCCTTTGCCCCTGAGAAGTACTTATTTATTTAAATTGTTCATGTGTGATTGGATCTTTTATTTTGCAAGTTTTGTTTGTTTGATTTTTTTGAGTAGTGTTCTGTCCAATGAGGAACTTACAATGTTTTCAATATTCTGCAACTTGCTTTTTCACTATTGTTTGTTTTTCTCTTGTAGTTTAGAAAATTTTTCTTTGACATAACCTCATTTGTTGAATCTTTTTTTTTTCATTTTGTGTATTTTTGTAATAAGACCTTGTGCAACTTTAGTATTTCTCTGGAGTAAGTAACCAAGCCTTCATTCTTGTCTTAACTATATTGTTGGTTTTCATTGGCTTTAACTGCAGCGCCAAATCATACATATAAATGCTCTAAGGAATCTTCTAAATTTCAGGATTTTTGTGCCTTAATTGTAGGGCAACTGTATCATTTCCTCATAATATTTATAGTTTATCATCAGAGGCACTATGTAGCTGTTGACTCAGAGCTCTGGGAAACAAGTGTGCTAGGGTGACTGGTTTTCTTAACTTCCATTTCAATACAGTCATAGTCATGTCTCCTGTTGGAAGAATGTCTGTCTTTGAAACTAACACACGTACACCAGGAAAGTGCAAGGTAACAGGATAGGACACTAACTTCTTTTTTCTTAAAGCGGTTTCTATAGCTAGCATTGAGCAGTGCTGCTCCTATTTACACCACTGATTCCCAGAGCCAGGTATCCTGCAATGGGAGAAACATACACCAACCCAGAACACAAAGATAAGTTGCTGACTTGAGCCTTTTACAGCTCAGCATATTAATATGGCTTGACTTATCAAGTCAACAACTTCTGACATTGCCAGTCCTATGGATAACCCACTATTATTATGGACTAGGGACCTATATTCGAATATTTTGCTGAATTCATGCACCTACAATACTTAAATGACCATGGAATACCCATCTCTGACAAAACTAAACAATAAAAGGGCATACAAATGAAGGTACATTTTGTATCTGTATATTCAAAATAGGGTAGACATACAGCTACTTTCTTGATTCAAGGAATAGAAAAAGTTGTACTAATAGTGTTTGTGGACAGGATGTCATGACTGCATCTTGTACTATGAATAACTAAGAAGACAACAATATGCAATGCATTAATTCTTGAAACTGTCCTACTAATCGGTTTTGAAACTATCTCATTGCTACTTGTTTCTCAATAAAATTATTTTTAAAAAACACTCTCTGCAGAAAAGTACCCCAGCCCTGTGAGTTACTGCCTGACAAATTGTGGTGTAATTATGTCATCAAAAGTTCCCTTCCATCATTCTGTTAAGTCAGCTGCTTTGG
>NW_004524738.1:5847653-5848238 GCF_000260255.1 Octodon degus
GGAAGTCCATATTGCTCAGCCTCTGCACAACTTCACCACTGCCACCGCAGTCATTTTCATTCCCATTGGTTGACATCAGACATGCCTGGGGAAAGAGCCTGAAAGCCATCCACAGAACATGTCACATTACTTGTTTGATCATGAAAATCTTCTTTTGTTATAACAGCTCTTTGTTGAATATTCCTCTAAGACACATATCTCCATACTTATTTTTCCCAGCTTCAAAAGGTCTAATCCATACAGCGTTTCTGCCACTAGCATTATTATCAATTTTCCAAATGTGTTCTTTCAAGGTTGCTGGCCATCCAAGCCACACTGGCGGCTGCTCAGTACATAGTGGCATAATGAATACATGATACACATCCATCTATAAAAAGGATAACATTTTCTTTTTCATAGCCACACTATCCATACAGAGCACCTCATGAGAATAAGTTATAGGGAGGGAGAGAGGGCAGTGGATCTGAAGCAGGGGCTACTTGCATGTGGGAACTTCTTCATGATACTTGTGCCTGTAGGGTCACTTCCATTACAATGGGTGAGTAAAGCAATAGAGAAGGAAAGAACAAAAAGATACAGAAAAAA
>NW_004524738.1:5848338-5852075 GCF_000260255.1 Octodon degus
AGAGAGAGAGAGAGAGAGAGAGAGAGAGAGAAAAGAAAAGACGGGAAAGAAAGAAACAAAGAAAGAAAAAGAGAAAGAAATACCAATGAGACAGTTTCAAAACAGGTTAGTAGGACAGTTACAAGAATTAATACATTGGATATTTTTGTCTCTGTAGTACTTATTCACAGTAGAAGATGAAGATGTGATCTCTTGTCTGAACAATATTAGTACAAATCTTTGTTCTCATGGAACAAAGAGAAAGTAGGCAATGGTCCTAAGAACCACCATCAGGTTTTTGAAAATAACAGTTAATGGGTGGAATTCTCACCCTGACCAACTCTATATGCTGATATCTGTGAACTAAGCAACTACACTGAGGATGGCAGTGTGTAACATTAAAACCCAATCTTAATCACAGTCTCAACGTGCCACAGGGGGCAGGACTGGCACAGCAGGGCACCCCAGGGATCGAGCACCAGTCTCTGGGTCTGCCTAAGCAGATGCTTAATCTGCTGACCTATCTGCCTGGTCTTTATAATGGAGTTTTAAAAAACCCTATCATTTAGTGTCATGGTGTAGATATATGTCATATAATTATGTAAAATACGTAATTATAATAAAAATTGTGTTAACTGTTGTATGGATTTACCTTAGTATACTTTCAGTGGTATTTTAGAATTGATTCCTTCTACTTATCAAAATAAAGTGACAACATGACATACGACATGATGTTAAATGGCTAACCCTATGCCCACTAGGACTTTTTTCCCTTTGCAAATGTTTACCATATGGGTTTGAATAAATGCATCCCAAGAAAATGAATTATGACAGAATTCTCAGGGTGTATCCCATCCATAAATAACATATGAAGATAAATATTTTATATAAATTTTATAAATCCTGACATATAATAATTGGATATGGCCCTGGGCTCTTTTCAAGCAAATGGGTTTCCATTTAATTTATTGTATTAAATAACTGTACAAACTTGGAATAATCCACATCTCTTCATGCTCTCTATTTTTAAAATATATTTAGACTCAGATTTTCACCTAGTTTTATAAATTATAGCACAAATATTAATGAGTAATATATATATATCTATTTTTTCTATTTTACAATGTGATCGAAAGTACTAAGATTTGGCCTTAAATTCATATTGAGAAATAGTTTGTCTTTTGCATGTCACACTTAGAGGAAACTTAAGTTTATGGAAATTAAATTAATTGTCAATACTTTCATTCATCCAAGTACAGTAGCAAAAAAAAGAGCTAAGGACTGACCTAACTGAGCCTTAACTGGAATACTACCAAGGAACTACATGAACTAATAATATGTATGTATTGAATTCACAAAACCGTATCTTAATTTCAAAGGCTGAGCACATGAGCTAAGCTCAATGATCCTAAATGTCTTGCCCATACTGCTCTTGCTTTATTTGAGAAAATTTATAAATTACCTTTGCTATGAACCAAGAAGAATGTGGCAAGGTTTTTCCCTTATAACTCCCTCGTAGCAAAGGAAGATTACCAACACATAACTTATGAATACGTATAGACTAAATCAATGATTTGACAAACAGTGTGCTAGAGGAATGTTTTTACAGCAACTTCCTAACCCCATAAGTCAGTGCTTTCCAACTAACTTTGTTTATAACTAGTAAAATTTCAAGTTGATTTGGAGATTCAAGTTATTCTTTGATAATTAACTGAATGGAAATCAGAACTATTGGTAATTTGGTCCTTCTAAAAGTTTTGTTTCATCAAGACTTGTTTGAAAAAGAAACATTAATAACTTGCCTTGAAGTACAAAGAAATTTCCTATTTTTTGCTTGAAAGAGGGTCTTGTATTAATTTCATATCGTCCTTAAACTAAGGATGATCCACCTGCCTCAACCTACCGAGTGCTAGGATTACAGGTGTCCACCTGGCTCTGGAGTACAAATATATTTGCACATATTTTTAATTTCTACATAGTAGTTCCCAAATAGTGTAATTTTTCAAAATAAATAAAATTATAAGTGATTGGGTAATATAATATTTAACTATAATAACAATAGGAAATTGTCTGTATTATAAAGCTTCATTGATTACATAGGACAGAAATAAAACTTAAAAAACAATTTTCCACTATCATTCAACAAATTAGAACCCTCACAGTTCTCCAATTACTGCCTAAATTCTTTTGTTCCTCAAGTGTCTAACTTTGAAGTTCATTACACCTTACATGTTTTCATCAACATAGCTATGGTTTTTATCTGCTGCCTCCTTCCAATATTGTCCTTAGTTTTGTTAAATGTGTAGAGATTGATGTTCGAATTCCAATGCTAATTCACATTAAATAGTTAGCAAATGTATGTAAAATTTTCTTTCCCATCTATTCAATCAAATTCCATAATTTTTTATAAAACTATTTATTAAATATCATGTGATAACTTATTTCCATATGTTACAGAGTTATACAGCTTGTGTGTGAATCTTGGTTTATTTTGGAAATAAAAGATTTTGTGTGTGGTAATAGAATAACAGAAAAATTTCAATTATAGGCATAAACAATGTCTGGCAATTTTTGATGTATTCATTAACCTTTCCTACTTTGGCTAAATGCATTTACATGTGATGTTTTTTTCCTTACTTTACTCTTACTCTATGGATAGTATCACTTGTATTTAGTAACTGAAACTTAGAGCACTTTGATAATTTCAAATTCAGTTTATGCAAATTATATATTTCTCCTTCAATTCCTGCCCTCTTGAATCATCTTGCTGCTAAAATCTATTGAGCATGTGACATGGCTTAGGTCCATTCATTCTTTAGTTGTCTTTGTTTCTCTGATTTTACTCACATCTTTTCTCTGTGTCTCTTAATCTATGTCATGGCTACACACTTGGCTTACATCAGTCCCACATGACCTGAACAATTCTCAAAGTTAGTCCTTGTTATTTTCTTTTTTTCCCTAACCTTTATTCTTACTTGCTAGTTCATCTTCAGAAAAATTAAAGTACCTATTTCTGTTTACTTCAATAACTAAAATGATTCCCAGTTCTTCAAATTTCACCCCAAGTTATCCCTACATTTTTATATAAGATCTATATATAGATTGTCATATTTTTGACTTAGAAAATGTTTGATTTGAAACTATGTGCCCTTTTTAATATTTTCAAATCAAACATTTTCTAAGTCAAAAATATGACAATCAATATATTTCGTCTTCAAAATATATATGACCTCCTAAATAGCTCAGCAGATTAAAGCTCCTGCAAGCAGGTGCAAGAGCCAGAGTTTCCATCTCTGGGCCTGCCATGCCAGCCCCGCCACTGAGGCATGCTGAGATGGCAACTGAGATTGCGTATGGGTTTGGTGTCATGGGCCTGTAATCCCAGCTCTTGGGAGGATGTAAACAGGCAGATAACTATCAGTCCAATCTAGTAGTGAGATCCTGAAAACCCTGTAGACCTTTCCCTAAAACACAAAATCAATCAATCAATCAATCAATCAATCAGATTTGAGGCTGGCCAGATAGCTCAGCATACTAAAAAGCCTGCTTAGGCAGAACCCAGCAGCCAGGGTTTGATTCCCAGTGTGAGGTACCAGCCTCAACCCCAGGGCCCACTGAGAAGGGTATTGAAACTGGGTGTGGTGGCACATACCTGTAATCCCAGGGCTTATGAGGCTATAAACTGGAGAATCACTACAAGTCTCATCCACATTGTGAGATGCTGTAGAACCTTCAGACCCTGTACCAAGCACAATGTA